>NC_133666.1:16601714-16701046 GCF_037893015.1 Macrotis lagotis
CCTCACATAATATACTCAATATAAGATATAAGTAATATCCATTTCTTAGAATCAGACATTTATCAGAAAATTTTGCCAGAATGATATATATGTCTATGTGTAATATATAACATATCTTAGATATCTAATATTTATCAGAGAAATTTGCCACAAAGACTTATATATGTAAATACATAATCTATATCTGTAATATAGCAATTCCATATAGAATTCTATATGTAAAATATGCTATATAATATATAACACATACGTTTTGAATATCAGACATTTATCAGAAAAGGTTTGGAACCTTGTGGTGAGTGGAGTAGTAAATCAATTAGGGAAACGGTAGAAGAATTGCCTTGCTGCAGTGAGGGGCCAATGAAAGTTAAATAAAATAAATTTGTAGTGGACTGCATCAGTATTGTTCCATGGCTTCCTATCATCTGTAGGATCTAAGTATAAAATCCCCTGTGTGGCACTCAAAACTCTCTATGATCTCCCGCCCTTCGCAACTTCTTTCACCCCATATTCGCCATCCTCTTTGAGGGGTGTCACTGGCCCTGCTAGCTGTTCTAGTCTCTGGTCAGTTTTACTGACTTGTCCTTTATACCTCAAATCCCTCTTCCTCTCTGGTTTCTGGCTTCCCTGACTTCTTTCAAGTCCCTGCTAAAATTCTCCCTTCCACAGAAAGCCTTCCCCAATTGTCCCTCAGTTCTAGTGCCCTTCCTCTACTGATGATCTCCAATTTACTACGTAGAGAGTTTATTTGGAGCCAGTTGATTCCTGTTTTCTTTCCCTGAGAAGAGAGACAGCTTTTCTTCCTCTGGCCAGCACTCATTCAGCTTAGTGTCTGGTGTAGCTTGATCACTTAATGTTCATTGCCCCATGGACTATCTCCATCTTGGTTCTGCAGCATGTGGGCAGGTGTGGGCAGGAACTGAGGAGGATCAGCATGGTCACATTCTATTGCTGATACAAAGTTCAAAGCTTCCCCTCAGAAATGGGAAAATTGAAGCTGATGCAGAATTGAACTGGTTCACCAAGAGATCAGTCAGTATGGGAAGAGGAGGTGAATGTTAAGAGCATACAGATGGATGTGTGAAGGGTTTAGAGGTCAGGGTGAGGACAAAGACCTATGTCAACCGGCAATGGATTGTGATCAGAGAGGATTTTAAGAGTACGTGATCATGAATGTAAAACACTTGTGATGTGTGGATATTAAGACAAAAAATATGATTAATTCAGGGCTTAGTCAAGTGAAACGGAGGACAGAGGTTTTCTTCAAGTTCAAACTGAGTTCTTCTGTGTTTCATTTCACCTGTAGACACATGATTCTAGGATATAGAAAGGAATCTAGACAGATGAGTCAGATTCCAAAGTCTTCAAAAACAGGGTCCTGTTCTCTTTTGGAATCTTTGACACTCACTGTAATCCCAAAGCCTTGTGAACTCACAGTTTTAAGTAGATTTAATATTTCTCTTGCAGTTTGGGGGCATCAAGACTGCCTTCCCTTTTGCCTTCTTGGTCTTCCTCAAAATTGCCTCCTTTCTTTGCAGAAGTGGGGGACAATGGGTGTGTATCCTTGCATACCTCATGGTGGTCCTTTGATTTTGCTGAACTGTTTTTGAAAGGTATTGGTAGGGGAGGGATATATTTGGGTATTAAAGTGATGTCATCATAAAATAAAATGGTAAGTAATAAAATCAATAAAGTGAATGAATACAAATAAGATTTTAAAATACCGGATTCAGTTCAGAACGGGCCTTCCCAAATATGCTTTTCATGATTTCCCCTACCTCCACCCCCACGGGAGAGCAACAATGAGTTACCTCTCAGAAGTCAGAATCAATTAGAAATTGGTATAATTGTTCATTGTATTGTGAATGCATATCACTGCACTGTGCCTTTCTCTTCTCCTTGTGGGGTATGCCCCCAGAGTCATTGTCCAATTAGGGACCAGTTGTTAATATATATCTATAACTTTTGGGGGACCCATGAAAATATCCCTTCTGCCTCCAGCTTCCCTTGTGGGGGGAGGGGAAGAACAGGCAATGGGAGAGAACACGACGTCCAAAGTTTGGAAATTCGTCAGACTGTGACAGTGGGAAATTGGAAAGGTGTGTGTGGGGAAGGGGGCAGGAAGAGGGGAGATGGGGAGCATGGGAAGGAGAGTGCAGTCTGGTCACTTTCCACTTGCCCCCACTTTCACGGTAGCCTCTCCACAACCACTTTTTGCCAGGAATATGTTCCCCTCGGCCTTCTTGGCCACAGATCTCCCTCAAGATTGCATGCGGACTTCGTACGCCTTTGCAGAAATCGGGTCCAGTGGCAGTTACTGCCTAAGCAATGCCTCCTATGGCCGAATGACCACTCGTAAGATAGACTGTGAAGCAGGATCCCAGAATGTCAGAGGTGGAGGGGAGCTCGCAATTCATTTAGTCCGACGCTCCTTTGATGGAGGAGAAAATAGATTCACAAAGGCCGAAGTGGGGATTGCTAGGGCAGGGGGCTGTTGAGGGAGCCCGTTTAGAGAACTGCTGTCCCCAGAATGCTCCCTGGGGGCTTCAGCGAGATGAATCTGATTTTTGTGGCCTTTTTCTCTGACGGTTCCTATCCAGTCCCTCCAGGACTCCTGGAGGGATCCAAGTGGATTTAGAAAACAATTCCCAGCTTGAAATCGCCCACTCCCTAATTGCCCATCGCGCTCCCCCCCCCCCCCCAACCACCGCACTCCAAGGGTCAGCTAGCCCGGACGCGCAAGAGCCCTTTTAAGCCCAGTCCGTTTTCCCCACTCGAAAGGGGACTGGCACTCCCCTCCCCCAACACACACACACACACACACACACACACACACACACACACACACACACACACACACGCGCGCACACGCACACAAACACACACGCACGCACACACACACACACACACACACACACACGCACGCACACACAGGTCCCCTCACCCTTGTGCAGAAAAGCACCCGACAGAATAAAGCGTGTGTGGAAGGCGATGCGCGAGGTGGGGGGTGGGAGGGAGGCAAATCAACCTCGTTCAGCAGACTGGTCTGTGCCAAGTGTCTCCACGGCCCCCCACCCCCCGCCATTGATCGAGCAGCAAGGCTGTCGCTAGGCGCTAATCGTCTTTGGAAGTGGAGTTGGGGAAGGGAGCTGGCAATTCAGAAGGAGGGGGCCCGCGCAGCCCACTGCGGGGTTGGGGTGGCCTCTGAGGCAAAAGCAAAGACGGGGAGTTCGGGGTTTTGTTGAGGATCTGCAGGTGAGGCGGCTGAACAACAGCATCCGAAAGGCACAGGCGCACAGCCAAGGCCGGCCAGAGCGCGCGCGCGCGCGCAGAGATCCATACATCCACATCATCCTAAAACGCATAGGAGCTAGCTCAAGCCATACACATACATGTCACGCCCCACACTCTGGCGCCGCAGTACACCCCCCCATCACACACACACACACACACACACACACGCACACACCACACACACCACACACACACACGCACACACGCACACACGCACATTGAAAAAAAAAAAAAGACCCCCGGCCAAAAAAGGAGGGAGCTGCAAATTGTTACAAAACCCTTCGTCAGGTTTTGTAACAGTTCTCTCGCTACTGGCCAATGAGAGGCAGCTCGGGTGTCACGTGGATCTGGTCGATATAAGGCGAAGCCCAGACGAGACAGCTATTAGGAGCCGCGGGGCGCCTGGAAAGGATGTAGGGTGTCGGCGGCGAGCTGAGCACTCGCGTTCGTCATTCCCCAGGAGCGCTTCGGCAGCAGCACTCGGCGCCTGGCGTTCCCCGGCTCGGCCGCTCCCAGCGATCGCCGCTGCCGCGCTCGCGGAGGCCGATCGGGTCCCGGCCCTTTGGGGCCCGCTCTCCCGAGGGGGGGGGGGGGCTGTTCGAGCGGCGCCTGCGGCGCTCAGCACCATGAGTTCCAAGGCCCCCCAGGAGCCGCCGCGCTGCGGCCAGGCGGCGGGGGGCACGTTCGGGCGGCCGGCTTCGGCCGAGGCCAGGCTGCCCCTGACCCCCGAGGGCCGGGGCATCCTACAGAACGCAGATGCCCTGGCCGCCGGCAGCAACTTCTTCGAAGCCTTCGAGCTGTACCAGCTGCTTTCCCAGCAGCGGCAGCTGAGCCCTGAGCACCTCGACACCCTAGTGGGCTGCCTGGCCGACAGCATCCGGCTGCGCGAGGGGCTCCCGGCCCCCGGGGCGCGGGAGAGCGGCGGCGCGGACCGGCCCTCCCCGGAGGTGCCGGGGGGCTGCGGCGGCCAGCTCTCCGTGGAGGTGCCGGGCTGCGCTGGCGGCGGCGGCGGCGGCCAGCTCTCCCCGGAGGCGCCTTGCTGCAGCTCCAGCCTGGGCTCCCAGAGGGCGGCGACCCCGATGGAGGTGGCGGAGGCGATGGCCGGGGCCGCCCCCCTTGCCCTGGCTCGGCTTCCGATGCCGCCAGTGCAACTGCTTCCTGGCCGACCCGGTGGCCCTGCTCTGCGGACACACCTTCTGCAAAGCGTGCCTGGGGCCGGAGGGCCGCTGCACGCTCTGCGCTGCCCCTAGGCCCGAGGCCCCCGGCTGCGGCGGGGCCTCGCCGCCGCCGCCACCCCCGCAGCCCCTGCAGCGGCTGCGGGTCAACGTGCTGCTCTGCAGCCTGCTGACCAAGTGGCTCCCGGACGCCAGCGCGGTGGCGCGGCTTCGCCACGAAGGCACCCGCCTCTACCTGGAGAGCCGGCCCGAGCTGGCGCTCGACCTGGGTAAGCTGCGGGGCCCGGGCGGGGGCGGGGGGCCCCGCTTCTCCCTCCTCCCGCGCTAGGCGTGCCGGGGGGGGGGGCGCGGGGCGGGCAGCGACCGAGGGTCGCAGGTGGCCACCCAGGCCAGTGGCTGGCGCGGGCTGGGCGGCGGGTGGGTGTGTGCTCACGTGCGTCAGTCGGGCTCCCTTGGGCTCGGGGCCTGACATGGCACTGCCTTGTGCCGGGGGGGGGGGCGGGGGGGCTGGGGGGGATTGGGAACTTTCGGGGTCCCCGGATGCCCATCCGCGCTCCAAGTCGCTAGTGGCATCGGATCGGGCCATCCTGCATTGCATAAGCCCTTTTAGAACTCGACCACTCGGACCGGGCCCGGCCCCTCCTCCCCGGGGAGGGGGGGGGGCGACTTGGATAACGGGTGAAGTCACCGGAGTGGGTCACGGTTTGGAAAAGCATCCCCAGGAGTATGGGGAAAGGGGTGGGGGCGAGCGCCGATCACGCAACTGGCCTGGGAGCCTGGGAGCCAGGGCGCCCGGCTTACAATCGCGCCATTCCCCAGGCCCAAAGAGCTGCCTTGCTCCCCACCCCGCCTTCTCCACCCCCCCCCTCACCCCGGTCCCCTGGATGGGCCCGATCGGCTCTCCCTTGCGGTGCAGCTAGGCCTGCTCGTCTCCCTGTTTAGCCAAACCCAGGCCCGCCAATTTGTGGTAGCAGCTTCAGAGTTGTGTGTCTGCCTGGAGGGGCCGAGGGGCGCTCCCGAGGGGAGCCTCTGCAGCCCCTTGGCCACTTTGCAGGGTGCTGTGCTGCTCCCCCTCTTTTCACCCTCCTTTCCATTGCCCCTCAGCCCCGTGTATCTTTCCGCTACGTGTGCTGGTGATCTGACCCCAGGACTTCAGTGGGGGGCAATCTGGGAGGGGGGGAGAATTGAGCTCACAAGCATCTCCAGGGGCCAGTGGGCAACCCCCCCCCCACAATGGCTGTGGCATCTGAAGTCCGGGCAACCGGGCATGCTGTGGGGCTGACGTAAATGGAAATGGGCAAGACTGGAACTACTTGTTGCCTGCCATCGTAGGCCTGCAACAGGTACAAGCAGGGGGATGGCATCCAATTTCTAAAGCAAAAATGGGAAACGTAGGCAAAATGTGGATGGCAGGGAAAGGAGCACTGTGACCAGTTCTGCAGGAGGAAAGGCAACATTGGAGGCTCCCCCCCCCACTGCCCCCCACCACAGCCCCCTTCAAAGGAACTAATATATGGCTTTCTGTGCCAGTCTTGCCTCTCCTGCCCAAGAGGCCCCATTGTCCACATTCTATGACTCACCCCAGCACAGAAATAAATAAATATCTAAGATCTTCATCAATCCTTAGCTAATGCTTCTTAACAAATTATACAAATCTCTAAAAATGTCTTGAAAGGATGATTTAAAATCTTTTGGATAGCCTTTTTTTTTTTTTTTTTGTTAAAGACAAGATGGTGCCCACTCTGGCCCTTGACGTTATTTCTAGCTCTGGCTCTAAAATATTGTGAATCATCTCCCCCCCCCCCATTTTTGCCACAGCTAGATTCCCCTCCCCCCATCAGCCAGTGAAATAAGAACAGGATTATCAGACCCTATAAGAAAAGGGTCCTCAGGAAGAGAAAGTATGGTTGTCTCACCCCCATTCCCACCCCCCATTTTCATTTACGCAGGCAGTTTGGGAGTAGCGTTTCTAATCCAAGCCTCCCAGCTATGTCGCTATGGGCAAGACCCTTCCTGTTGGGGGCCAGATAAGAACTAGGAGCAATGAGATGATATGCATAAAGCACTATATAAGTGTTAGCTATTATTTATTAATAATGGGGAGAAATTGCACAGAGGCAGATGGAGGTTCAGTGTCAATCAGAAAACACTTAATTAAGCATCTATCTGTTTAGCACATGCTAAGTGCCATGGATTCAAAGAAAGGCAAAAGATAGTCCCTGCTGGGGAGGGGCTCCCAGTCTAATGAGGGGATATGTGTACCCCCAGGCTTTCTACAGGATAAATTATAGCTCATCAGCACTGGGAAGGCACTAGAATTAAGGGGGAGTCGGAAATATTTCCTGCAGAAGGAACCCACGAAGAGACTGAGATGGAGAATCTTGTATGGGGAACAGCAGAGTATCATGGATTAGCAGAGGATTGGGGGTGGGGAATGTTCCAAAAGACTGGTGAGGGGCACGTTATGAAAGGTTTTGAATGCCAGAGAAATTAATTATTGATTTTTGGTATTTGAGCCTAGAGGTGATAGGGAGCCACTTGAATACAGTGAAGGTCAGATCAAATCTGGATTTGGAGGAGTGGGAGTCACTTTGGAATAGACATCCACAAGAAGTAATGAGTCTTCTATGGCTTTTTAGGGGTCTTCTAGCAACATCTAGATGCCCTCTTGCTGAGTGTTTGCGGATCCTTAATTTAGCTTAGAGGGCTTTCACCTCTGAAATTTTATAATCTCCAAAGGCCCTCAAAAGCTCTTTCTGGATTTTTGCTAATTCCTAGTCAATACATTGAATGGACCACTAGGTGGCGCAGTGGATAAAGTGCTCAGCCCAGAGTCAGGAAAGTCTGAGTTCAAATCCAGCCTCAGACACTTACCAGCATTGTGATCCTGGGCAAATCACTTCACCTTGTTTGCCTCAGTTTTCTCAGCTGGCAAAATGAGCAGGAGAAGAATTTTTGCCAAGAAAAGCCCAAATGGGGTCACAAAGAGTGAGACACAACTGCAAATAATTCCACATGTACTTGCTTTTTATATCCATTTTTTCCTCCCAAACACTTCTATTTTTCATGCATAGGTGGGGAGATTAGTGGAATGCCTTGTCCCAAATGAATTTCACCTTTCCCTAGGGAAACTGCCCTTTGATCATATGGGCTACCTAACATATACAGGGTTCGTTGGTCACCTCCCTCTCTTTAACTGGACAAGTGCTTGAAATTATTTGTCCAGTAGTGGGAGATGGAGCTATGCTAAATCATTCCCATACTCTTAATGTTTTAATAATAACAGCTAACATTTATATAGTCTTTGAAGGTTTGCCAAGTGCTTTACAAATATTATCTCTCTTTATTCTCAAATATTATCTTGTGACACTGTCCAGCCCCCAGTTAACATCCATTTATTAAATCAGTTAAGAAGCACAGTCTTTAGTAAGGAAACATTTTGTCTTCGGGTTGCTAACTGGATTGTAAAAGGATTAAACTCTCACATCTGGCTTCCCCAGTTTGAGGTGGGGGGAGCAGGTCCGGACAATTAAATGACATAGAATAGTACACTTTATTTTATTTTATTCTCTCCCCATTACATGCAAAAACAAGTTTTAACATTCATTTTTAAAACTTTGAGTTCTAAATTCTATCTTCTTCCCACCCCACTCCCCCTCATTGAGAAAGCAAATTTGCTATAGGTTAAAAATGTGTAGTCATTCAAACATTTCCATAATAGTCATCTTGTGAAAGTAAACAGCACCCCCCAAAAAAGAGAAACCTCAAGAAAAATAAAGTTAAAAAATGTTTAGCTTATTTAAAATTCAAATGCAGATGGGTTAAAGTGAATCAATTTGTCAAGACTGAAAATAGGGCTACCAATATTAAATCCTAAAAAAAATAAACCAAAAAATCCAGCAAGAAAATGACAGCAATCAGGTCAAGCCTGCACCGGCTGGCACTTGGTTTGGGGAGTGCATCTCAGACCTCCAGTTCTAGTGACAATTCCAGTTCCAGGTCCAGGTCCAGGTCCGAGAGAGCAGGCTGTCATTACCAGGCCCCAGAGAGAACTGGGGTTCTGTGCTGATCATCATTGATGAGCTATGTCTTTCAATCAACAGCTTCAAATGACTTCTTGTTATATAGCAACCGAGCTCTGATCAATTCTGTCTTGAAACCTCCTGCAGCTGCCCTACATGATGCAGAGATGGCCTGCAGACTCCAGCCACTTTGGCTGAAGGTGGGTGCTCTTATTGGGTGATTGGTTCTCTCCAGGTAGAAAAAAGTCGGAAAGGTTCCTTCTTTATCCTGCCCCACCCCAGCAGCTGTCCTTTATTAGCTTTTACAGATGTGGATAGGGGGCATGTTGAGAAAGTCTTTGAAGGATAGCCCAAAAGGGGAGATAGGAATCCAAGAAAGGGACAAATAATTCTTGTCCTCAAGGAGCCTGCCAATTCTTCCTTATTCTCCAGCAAGTCAAAGATGGCCATAAAAGGCAGGTTCCCAAGTGCTAGCCTTGACCTTTCTGTCCTGCAAATTTCTTCCTTGATAAAATGGCAGTAGAGGATGATCCCTCAAAGACTTCCCCTCCTAGGTAGCCTATTCACATTTTAAAATAAGGACTTAATTAACCTAAACGATCAGTAATGGTGAACTTGAAGGCACCATTGTAGAACAAATTGGAGAGGTCTTTGGAGAAGGATAGAAAGGGTATGTTTTCCCTAGCAGGAAAGCAGTTCATTTTGGAGCAGCTCTTTGGAGTTGGAAAATTGTCCAGAATTCAAACTGACCAGTTTTTCCCCCTTCTTAAGTTGAATGTTTGAAATATAAATTTGTATGGCAAATTCAGTGCAACCTATTTGCTAGAAGGTTCTGAAATACATACAGCCCCACTTCATTTATTTGGAGCCCAGAGCCCCTAATTAGTAGCTACCAGTGCTCTGATATAAACCCAAGGACACTTACTAGCTGTGTTACCTGCCCCTCCCCTGCTCCCCACTCCCACCCCCGCCCATTTGAGCTCTCAGATATGCAGCATAAAAGGTTCTGACTTGCATTGAGAGAAGTCGCCCCCCCCCCCTTATTCAAATCTCCATGTAACCTGTTAAGAAAGTGACTGAGATAAGAGCAGATAGATGGTGGAGTGGATAGAGCACTAGTCGTGGTCCTGACTTCAAATCTGGTCTCAGATATTCGCTGTGTGACCCTGGGCAAGACACATCACCTCAAAAAAGAAAAGAAAAAGACTGAGATGATTCTTTATGTAACATGTTCAGTGGCACTTGGCATGATTTACAAGGCATCAAACAGCCTATCTGCCCCTAAATTTCTTACCCACCGGCCTTCCATCACGGCCCAGATTGTATTAGCATATTGTCTCTAGAAGGCCTCTTTTAAAATTCACAATCTTGTTATATGGGACAGTTAGCACTTATTAACAGAGAGCAACATTCAGAGGATCATGGAATAAAACTTAGCCAGTCCCTTTTCGATCTTTTGATCTTAGTTTCTCCATCTATAAAATGAGGTTGTTGAGGCTAAATGTCAGAACCTGCAGGAGCCATCTTATAACTCTCTGAACAATTGAGGCCTCCTTCTTGTGTGTAATAAAATCCAAGGTTCTCAAATCTGAATTCTTGCTTGAAGCAGATTTTTGCTCAAGTGGGGTTTGAGAAATGGGCTTGAATAAGGGGGGACCTGTCTCTTTGTAGGGACACCTGCACAAAGGCCAAGCCTTAGCCGTCCTGGGAAACATAGAAGAAGCCCTCCGGGAGTTCTTGTTCTGCGTGGCTTTGGATTCGGGGAATAGGCCAGCCAGATGGGAAGCTGCCAGGGTGAGTCAAACCAGTTCTCTTAAGAGACCCGGTGGTCTGGGAGGGGTTGGCCTCCGCTGCATTTTTCTCCTTGACAGAGAGACAGAAAGAGGATCCAGAATGAGAGGTGAGACCAAGGGAAAAAAGAGAGAGGAAAAAACACGGATGGATGAGAGGTGAGACAGAGGGAGCCAGAGACAGATCCCTTTTGGGCTAAACTAAATTGCCATCCTCTCAAAGGTTTCTGTGCTGGGACCTCAGGAAAGAGATCATTGCCTCCTGAGTGAAGCCCTTCCATTCAGCATTTCCAGGAAATCAGGCACCATGATTTGGGGTATATTTATAGGAGCCCTCTGGGGGAAGAGTGAGCTTGGGGCTTTCAACCTTAAAGGTTTTTTTTTTTTTTAAATCAGTGACTGTTGAGGCCTGTGTGAAGACCTCCTGACTTCCCAAGGAGAGAAAGCAATTATCAAAGCTGCTTACCTGCTGCTTTTAATGATGAGAAGGCAGGGATATTGCTTTAACCCACAGACTGGCACATGGGAAAAGGCCTGGGGAAGGCTTGAGGTTAGTCAGCACATAAGAAATTGACCAGAAGATTAAGGGTCCTTGTTGGATTCTCAGATCATAGTTAAGTGAGCAAGCATTTAATTTGTGTAGCAGGCCACAGTCTGTGGTATGAGCTGCCTCGATTCAAGCATATCCCTCTTCCCAAGGTTGCTACTCTCTTCTGATGAGGGAATTTTTTTATAGTTTCTCACCACTTCTTTCTGAGGTCCTCCATTCCCAGAGTGATTGGGATTCTCCCCCTCCCTTTTCTCTCCCAACTGTTTTATGTCCACCCTATCCCTTCTGAGGGCCTCTAGGCAGGCACACAGTGGAAAGAGTTGGGTAGAGCTGACTGTGGAGAATGGGTGTACAAAGACTCAAGGAAATGAAGGGGAAAAAAATTAGCCTGTCTCAGAAACATCTGCATTCTGTCACTTCCTTCCACAGAATGGCTAATGGAAAGACTATTGAATACCTGAGTTGGAGACTGAGCTCTCTCCCCTTGACTTTGGGCAGAACTCTTCCTCTCCCTTAAGTCTCAGTTTCCTCCTCTGTTCAATAAGAAAGTTGAACTAAATGACTTCTAAGGTCTCTTGTAGAGAGTATTTAGGACAATGTTTTGTTTGTTTCTTTGTTTATTTGGGGGGGGGTTGTCTTCTTAACTGACCCATTAGAGTCTCTTCTTATAAAGGCTGAGACTGGAGTGGAATTGCTTTTGATTTAGCATTGTGAAGTGATCTTACCTACAGAAGGTGAGCCAGACTCTGGATTTTTCTTGCTTATCATGAACAGGGGTTGATGGTAACATTGTCTACTCTTTTCCTCCCTTTACCTCCAATCCCCTTTTCTTTTTTCTCATAAAGAAAGCTATTTGTGATTCTTAATATAGTGGCATTGGAAGGTCATAGCCTTTGATCCCAGGTCTCACCTTGGAAATGTATGGTCCAGCAGGGCCATTCAGGAAACAAAGTCCTCAGGCCTCTGTCATTCTCTTCACTATTGGGTTCTGGCTACTGGCCAACCATTGAGTAGCTTTCTGCCTTTAGCTTGTGTTTCTGCCAACTCTGAACCTTGGGAATTCAGGCACCTTTCAGGCCTCCAGGACTGAGGAAGGTTGAAACTGAAGCAAATTGAAAAAACAGGAGAGAACATGGACCCTGATCCCAGCTGTTCATGGTCTGGTTAGGGAAACTGAAAGTCAGCCATGATACCCATTCTGAGGGGAGGGGAGGAGGTTCAGGCTCATTGGCAGAGGGGGAGGATAAGCAGGCTGACTGGAGGAGGGACAGAACTCAACCAAACCAAAGTAAGTTTAAGTTTGAGGTTCCCTGGGGAAAGTGGTCAAAGGTCTCTTTCCCCATGACTTCAGGACACCCAATGGGAATGACCCATATTCTCTGCTAGGACTTTCCCTGGCTTCCTCTGTCTGCTTCTTCACTCGCCCTTCCTTGTCCGATAAATGGGTCAGAAACATCTCTATCTGCAGGCCTGATCGGGAATAGTGACTCTTGAGAGCTAGGGAGACAACTATCTCCACACCAGCAGACAGTAGTTAGTTACTCATTGTCCATCCCGTGTGTTAGAGTGGTTCTCAACTAAAAAAAGTCACTTCCTCTCCTCTCTTCTTTCTTAAGAGAGCAGCTCCTCTGCTCTCTTCGCCTTCCGATCCTTGAAGAAGTTGCCTTAGGGAAATGTTCTGTTTTCTCCCAGCTCCTGTATAGCTTTTTCTCGTTCATCCCTGAGAATCCTCAGGAGAGCTCAGGAAGCAGCCTCCAACTAGAACCCAGCAGCTCTACACCAGTAAGCAGCGCTGTGGCTTCCTCGGCTTGTGGAGTTTCCAGCAGTAGTGACCCTCAACTGCCAGGACTGGTCCAAGTAAGTCAGCCAGCCAGGTGGTGCTGGCTGTGTCTTTGGGCTCTGTTGTATGTTGGACTTGGCCTTGTCACAGGAAGGGAGGGGCAAGGGGGCAGATCAAGGGGAGAGAGTAGGCAGCCTCTTTCCCCTCTTCTGCATTTCACTGTTAAAGCCAGGTCTTCATAGAACTCTTGGTGCCAAAGATCTGGGGAGAGGTTCATTAGAAAGAAAGAGTCAGCCAATCTGTAAAACTGAAACCAGCCCCCCCCACTCAAGGCAGGAGGGAACTGAGAATGTGGGCTCTGCTGGAGAAGGGATGACTTGATCTACCATCTTCCAGCTGAAACCTCTCCCATGTATCAAGCAAAGAAACCACTTGTTCCAAATAGTGCCTGATACAAGTCGTCTGTCTATAAGTGAAAGGAAAGAAACACAGGGCAGAAAGCTGCTGTCCGTGGAAGTGGATACATTGGTGCTTAAATCTGGACACACAGCAGCAGGGATGGCCTTTGTTACTGACGTTTCCCTGGGGAGAGGTGGAGGTGGAGGATGGTGCTATCTCATAGACTCAGAACTTGGATGGGGCAGAAGTTTTCCTGGCAGCCCATTTAGCTAGCTTCTGAGAACCTGGCATTGTGAACCAGTGGGAAGGCTTGGAATAAAGTTCTATTGTGAAGTTTGATCTACCAGCATGCCAAATTCTTGGGGAAAGCTTGGGAAGAATGGGGTTCTCGTTCTAGGGAGGTCAATCTTCACATCTTCATGTTCTGAAATTGGAGCACCAGAGACTATGGGAGGGGAAAAATTGATTCATTTTCCATCTTACCTCAGATCTTTCTGCCACTTCCCCCAATGATTTCTACCAACCATTAATCTAAGAAGGGTACAAACTGTGGCCTGTGAACCATGGATTAAAATTAGGGAGGTATTTCCCCCAGGTCAGTATCCCCAAATTTCACTGGATTGATTCTCTGGGTGAAGAAAAGTTCCTCTGCAGCTAGCCAAACTTCTGGGCAACTGGTTATCTAAAAAGCTGAGCAGTGGTGGGATTCAGTCAGTTCACACCAGTTCAGCAGAACCAATACCTAATTTTACGTTGAGTTTGGGGAACTGGTTGTTAAAATGACATTTGTAACCAGAGTTCTCTCTAAGATGGGTGCCTGGGCAGCCACCTAATGTGGAAATTTACATTCCTTACCCTTGTTTAATATTCATTTGTGCAATAGCATTTTCTAAGCACCTGTAGCCATGTTCATTTCATCCATAGGTGAAAAAAATTGATGGCATTATGCTCACAATATTGATTTATTCATTTCTTAAAATATCCTTGATGAAGTACAACATTTTAATCCCCTTGCCTTCATTACTTCAGTAAGCAAACTAAAGAGAAAAAAGTGCCAAACAACCAGAGGGTAACAAGCTGTCATTTGTTTCTGCTTTGAGTCATGCCCTAAATACCCCTGAGATATTATGAATGTGCGGGTGCTCCCTGAACGGTGAAACCAATAGGAAACCAGGACACAATGAACCAAGCGAAATATCGATTTCAAGGGTTATCTTATTGTGCATTTCAAGAACAATGGAAGTAGAAGAAAAAGGGGTTCGAATAGGTAGAATGAGTTTTGGTTCTGCATATAGTCCAACACTGACTGCTGTGGTCACATGATTGCTTTTGCTCCATAAGGATACATTGGCTTACTATAATATAACATTATCTAGTTTTGTGTACCTCTTTTATTGTTCTTATTTGAGTATTAAATGCATGAATACCTTTTGTTACATCTTTTGTTATATTTAAAACAGTCATTAGGGCAGAGAACCAGTTATTAATTTATTTGAATCCCACCACTGAAGCTGACCTAATATTTGCCCAGTAGCCTGTTTATTAGGAATGGCATTCAGAGACTGTCCAGGGGAGTTCCTGGTCTGTCACAGTGTGGAACCATGACCCTTGAGCTGACTGGGTTAAAAGCGTTCTTGCTAATTTTCAAGCATTCGGACCAGAAATTTTTACAAAAAAGAGAACTAGATTGCTTCCCTTAAATCAAAACTATCCAACCTTAGTTTTTATTGAAACAATAGACAATATATTTTGATTTACCATTTTAGTGAGAGCTCTGCAATAGCTCAGCTTTATTTACTAAAGCATTTAGCAAACCCACAGGCAGACCACATAAAATTGCACTGTGGCCCACAGACCACATTTTGGACAGCCCTGCCTTAAATCCTTTTGGACTTTGGGGGGGGGGGGTTTAGAAACCTCTAAAACGAATTAAACTCTTTTTTTTTAGTTTCACCCAATAGTAACATAAATTTGTATCGTGTCTCTTCCAAAAGGCTTGCCTTGCTATCTTAACTGACATTACTGGTGTTCATTTAAGGATATACAGTTATATATTGAATCCCATGAAGTAGGTGCTACAGGTGAAGAAACTGGGGCTCAGAGTCTAAGTGACTTGTAATGGGGCTACTCTACTTTTTCTTCCTCTCTTCTCTGCCCCATCCCAACCACTGATGGGAATCAGAGGGGGACCAAGATTGTATATAGCCACTCATTTTGCCTAATCTCCATGTCTCACAGGAGATAGAGAAATGTTCTGCTCAGGAGAAGCCAGACCCTCCTGGCTGTGTTCGCCTGAATTGTGTGGAGAGGAAAGAAGGGGAGCCTGAGAAGGTAGAGGAACAGACTCTAGTAGTCAGGCCCATGGAGAAGAAAGATGCTGCTGTTTTCCAAGCCCAGGAGGAGGAGGAGGGAGAGGAAGAGGAGGAGAGAGCTGATTCAATGATCCAGGACCAGGAGGAGGAAGAGGAGGAAGAGGAGGACAGACGGGTTCTGGAAGCCCTATCCAGGGAGAGAAGACGGGCTGCAATAGTTCATCTCCCGGACAGGCAGATAGAGGTTCTGGTGCCCCGGTCTGAAGAGAGACGGGCTTTAATGATCCAGGAAGAGGAGGAAGAGGAAGAAGAGGAAGAAGAGGAGGTAGAGGAGGAAGAAGAGATACAGGCTGTGGTGGTCCAGGAAGAAGAAGAAGACATACGAACTGTAGTGGTCCAGGACGAGGAGGAGGAAGAGATTCAAGCTGTGGTGGTCCAGGGAGGGGAGGAGGAGGAGGAGATACAGGCCATGATGGTCCAAGTCAAGGAGGAAGACATACAGATTCCAGTGTTCCAGCCCAAGGAGGAAGAAGGAGAGATACAGGCTGTAGTAGTTCAGCCCAAGGAGGAAGAGATAGAGATTCCGATATTCCAGCCCAAGGAAGAGGAGGAGATAGACATTCTGGATTTCCAGATTAAAGAGGAGCCAATAGACATTCCAGATTTCGACTTCAAAGAGGAACCAATAGATCTTGCTGAGTTCCAGTTTAAGCAAGAACATGAAGAGATCAACTTTTCTGACTTCCAACTCAAGGAGGAGGATGAGATAGACTTTTCAGAGTTCCAACTCAAGGAGGAGGTGGAGGAGATAGATTTTCCTGACTTCCACCTCAAGGAGGAGGAGGAAGAGATAGACTTTTCTGAGTTTCAGCTCAAGGAGGAAGTAGAGGAGATAGATTTTTCTGATTTTCAGCTCAAGGAGGAGGATGATTTAGACTTTCCTGAGTTCCGACCCAAGGAGGAAGAAGATTTAGACTTTCCTGAATTTCATCCTAAAGAGGAGCCAATAGACATTTCAGATTTCCAGATTAAAGAGGAGTCCATAGACATTTCAGAGTTTCAGATTAAACAGGAAGCAGAGGAAGAAGAGATACCAGTTCTGGTGGCCCAGCCTGAATCAGAGGAGGATACATTTGCATGGATGGCCCAGGCTTTGGAAGGAAAGAGACAGCCTTCTGTGTCCCAGTCTGAAGAGGGACAGGCTTTTCTATACCAACCCTTTGAGGCACCACCTTTTGTGTACCAACCCTTTGAAGGACAAGCTTCCGTGTTCCAGCCGTTAGAGGGGCAGGCTGCCATGTACCAGCCTTTTGAAGGACAGGCTGCCTTGTTCCAGCCCTTTGAGGGACAGGCTGCCATGTTCCACCCTGAAGAGACACAGGCTGCCATTTTCCGGCCCGAAGAAGGACAAGCTAATGTATCCCAGCCTGAAGAGGGACAAGCTTTTATGCCACAGCCCGAAGAAACACGGGCTGCCATATTCCAGCCTGAACAGACCCGGGCTGCCATGTTCCAGCCCGAACATACACGAGCTTCCTTGTTCCAGCCAGAAGAGACTCGGGCTTCCATGTTCCAGCCTGAAGAGACACAGGCTTCCATGTTCCAGCCCGAAGAGACACCGGCCTCCATGTTCCAGCCCGAAGGGGCTTCTTTGTTCCAGCCTGAAGAGACACGGGCTTCTATGTTCCAGCCCGAAGAGACACAGGCATCCATATTCCATTTTGAAGAGACACGGGCATCCATGTTCCAGCCCGAAGAAACACGGGCATCCATGTTCCAGCCCGAAGAGACACGGGCATCCATGTTCCAGCCCGAAGAGACTCGGGCTTCCATGTTCCTGCCTGAAGAGACTCGGGCTTCCATGTTCCAGCCCGAAGAGACACAGGCTTCCATGTTCCAGCCTGAAGATTCAACTCAGGCTTCCATGTTCCAGCCCGAAGAGACACGGGCTTCTATGTTCCAGCCCGAAGAGACTCGGGCTTCCATATTCTTGCCCGAAGAGACACAGGCTTCCATGTTCCAGCCCGAAGAGACACGGGCCTCCATGTTCCAGCCTGAAGAAGGACAGGCTTCCATGTTCCAGCTCGAAGGACAGACTTCTGGGTCTCAACTTGAAAAGACACAGGCTTCCATGTTCCACCTTGAAGATACACAGGCTTCCTTGTTCCAGATTGAAGGAGAGGCATCCCTGTTCCAACTTGAAGATACACAAGCTTCCTTGTTCCAGATTGAAGAAGGACAGACTTCCAGGTCCCAACCTGAAGAGACACAGACTTCCGGGTCCCAGTTTGAAGATACACAGGCTTCCTTGTTCCAGATAGAAGAAGGACAGACTTCTGGGTCCCAGCCTGAAGAGACACAGACTTCCGGGTCTCAGTTTGAAGATACACAGGCTTCCTTGTTCCAGATTGAAGAAGGACAGGCTTCTGGGTTCCAGTCTGAAGAGACACAGACTCCTGGGTCCCAGTCTGAAGAGACACAGACTCCTGGGTCCCAACTTGAAGATACACAGGCTTCCTTGTTCCAGATTGAAGAAGAAAAGATTTCCAGGTCCCAGCTTGAAAAGACACAGCCTTCCTTGTTCCAGATTGAAGAAGGACAGGCCTCCGGCTCCCAACCTGAAGAGACACAGACCTCTGGGTCCCAACCGGAAGAGACACAGGACTCCAGATCCCAACCTGAAGAGACACTGACCTCCGGGCCCCAACCTGAAGAGACACAGGACTCCGGGTCCCAACCTGAAGAGACACAGGACTCCGGGTCCCAACCTGAAGAGGGACAGGCCTCTGGGTCCCAACCTGAAGAGGGACAGGCCTCTGGGTCCCAGCCTGAAGAGGGACAGGCTTCCGGGTCCCAGCCTGAAGAGGGACAGGCCTCCGGGGCCCAGCCTCAAGGGGAACAGGACTCTAGGTCCCAGCCTCAAGGGGGACAGGCTTCTGATTCCCAGCCTAAAGGGGGACAGGCCTCCGATTCACAGCCTAAAGGGGGACAGGC
Organism: Macrotis lagotis; assembly: GCF_037893015.1. Classification (NCBI taxonomy): domain Eukaryota; kingdom Metazoa; phylum Chordata; class Mammalia; order Peramelemorphia; family Peramelidae; genus Macrotis; species Macrotis lagotis. Next base: position 16,620,031 of record NC_133666.1, read on the forward strand.
CTCCGATTCACAGCCTCAAGAGGGACAGGCCTCCGGGTCCCAGTCTCAAGGGGGACAGGCCTCCGGGTCCCAGCCTCAAGGGGGACAGGCCTCCGGGTCCCAGCCTCAAGAGGGTCAGGCCTCCGGGTCCCAGCCTCAAGAGGGTCAGGCCTCCGGGTCCCAGCCTCAAGAGGGTCAGGCCTCCGGGTCCCAGCCTCAAGAGGGTCAGGCCTCCGGATCCCAACCTCAAGAGGGACAGGTCTCTGGGTCCCAGCCTGATGACGGGCAGTCTTCTGAAATTGAAGAGGGAGAATTTTCCATGACCCAGTCAGGGAAGAGACCGACTTCCATATCCCAAACCAGAAAAAGACAAGCCTTTTCAAACCAGCCCAGGAGACAGACTTTGATGACCCAGCCTAGAAAGAGACAGACTTCCTCATACCAGTTTGGGAAGAGACGAGCTTCTTCATATCAGACCAGAAAGAGACAGACTTTTGCAACCCAGGCAGGGAAGAGACTGACTCGGGTAGCTCAGCCGAAAGAGGAAAAGAAACAAGTACGAGTGACCCAACTCAAGAAGAGAAAGGCTCCAACAGACCAATTGAAGGATAAAAAGAAACAGTCTCCAGTGGCCCAGCCCAAGACAAAGAAATCGACTCCAGCAACTCAGCCCGCAAAAAAGAGACGGTCTCCAGTGACCCAGGCCAAGAAAAGAATAGGGCAGGTGGTCCAAGCCAAGAAGAAGCCAGGTTTAGTGGGCCAAGCCAAGAAGAGACAAGCTCTGAACAGCCAGGCCAAGAAGACTCGGGGGACCCAGGGCAGGAAGAGACAGAATCAAGGGGCTCAGGCCAAGGAGGGGAAAAAGAATGAACAGCCCAAGAAATGTCAGCTTCCAAAACGGAAACGCAGTGCTTCACAGTCCTTAGACCCTGAAATACCATGCAAGATTCCCAAGAAAGGTAATATAGTCCTACTAAAGAGATTCCATGGGGGCCCCAAAGTCATTAAGACTGAAAAGAAAATGAAGGATGGGCTGATCTTCATTTGATAACTGAGGCCCAGACAGGAGAAGTGACCTGTCGATGATCATCCATCGAATCCTAGAAATAGGCCTGAGAGAAGCCATGTGGGCCATCCCTTCTCTTTACAGAGGAGGTAGCCTAGAAAGGTGAAAGCCTTTTCCTGAAAGCCATACCGTATTTTAGTGGCAAAAGTCTAAGTCCTTTTCCTCTAAACTAAGCTTCCTTCATGCTGGATATCACCTGTTTCTAGTCACATGATCTCCTAGTCCATAGAAGCATGGAGATTCCACCTTACCTGGGGGGAGGGGGAGGTAGTATCTTCTACTCCAAGTGAGAACTTCCCAAAGGCTGAGGGTGGAAATATAGGGCAAGAAATCAGCTCTCTCATGTTTAAAAACAAACCAGTCCCTTTTGGGCCAGGATAGTAACTTAATCCATATTTCATTGGACATTCCACATTTCAGATTTAGATGACTCTCAGGGTGGGAATTTTGCTCAACATATTGCTTTGGAATCTTTCGACCCAACTGACCTGGATTGCCCTCTGTGTACAAGGTATGTATGAAACACTGTCAATCCTGTGCTCCTTCATGGACCACTTTCTTGACATCTTGTTGCATCTGTAGTCCAGATGCTCAGCTACATTAGAAGGCCTAAAACTAGGGAGACCAAAGTTTGCTTGTGATTGATCTCAATGATCCTGACCAATCACATGACTTTTCAGCTTCCCAGGCTATTCTCTAGGAATAGAAGTTTTAAATTTAGCACCACTTTGCATGGTAGAGGTACTTTGTTCATTAGGAGTTCCTGAACAGATGAAAATCACGTTCCTGACATGGGGGTGGGGGGTGGGAAGAGGAATAGCTAGCTTCCAAGGGATCCTACCAACCACAGATTTCACATACTTCTCTTCCCTCCCATACCGAGTCCTATCTTGTCCAGTAGAATCATGCTTAGTATTTTCAGCACATGCGGTCTGACTGGGAAATGAGTGGAAATAGTAATCCTCTTCATCCCCTCAAAAAAGCTCCCATCCTCCAGTGGACGGGACTTAAAACTGCAATTGTTCTAGGCCTAGTCCTGGCCCTGGGCAGAGTTTTTCATTCTGAACATGCCCATGCAGTTGAGTTGCAAAAAGAACTGCATAGTATGATAGACTATTTTCATATAAGGCAGTGAGTGATTGGAGTATTGGGAAGACAAGCATTATAGGCCGGAAAGGATTGGTCTTCCACAGTGTGGTAGCTCCTGGGTCCATCAGGAAAGCTGAGCAGTTAGGGATGCAGGAACAGCTACTAACCACTGGAGGGTGCTTTGTAGCCAGTTGCCTCCTCAGGTCACTGGGTTGAGTTGTTCAACCCTGGCTTGTGTTTTCTGGCCCTTGCTCCAGTTTTGACAACCAGAGTTGCCCTCTGCCTCTCCTAGGTACTCTACCAGCACTGAATTCAGAGAGCCCTTCTTAAGGGTGTCTCTCTTCAGGAGAGATCCAGGCAAGAAAATGGAAGGAATATGAGAAGAGACTTAATATAAAGGGCAATTCCTTAACAGTAGAACAAGGATTCTTTGAGGTCCAATGAAATGGGAGGGTAGAGTGGAGTAGGGATATTAGATACAGAGCTGGAAGGGACCTAAGGTCATCTAGTCCAACCTCCTCATTTCACAAGTCACTGATGACCAAGGAAGGGGAAAAGACTTGTTTTATACTATAATGTAAGTGACAGAGCTAGGCTTCTGACTTGTATGTTATCTCTGAATCACCTGCATCCACCTTAGCAGGGGATGGTCTGGGCAGTCTTGGAATTCAAATCATAGGGATTCTGAGTGGAAGAGAATGGTCATTAGCTAGTCAGAGGGCAGTCATTTGGATCACCATTTCTAGTAGCAATGGTTACTAAGGGTCAGAGGCCTCCACACTCAAGAGTTGAGGGCATCATCATTCCCTAACTGATAGAAGGCATGGTGAACAGGGTAATTGTGGCTTAACCATTGAGCATAGTGTTGAATGTTGGGTGGGGCTATACATGGGATGGCAAGGCACCTGTTTCTGGGGTTCCTGAGAACAGGGCTGACCCTGAGCCAGCTCCAGTGCTGATTGGCTTATCTCCTTCTGGGTAGATTGACCCTGATCTCAGATAGGATAGAAACCCTAACAAATGCTTTCATTTTAAGTCTAGCTTAGAATATATACCTCCAAGTCCCACTGTTTTGCCAAGGATACCCCAAAAAGTTAAAATTGAGTTCAGATGATCAGTTTTGGTTTTTATGACATGATTTCAGGCTGTTCTATGAGCCGGTCACCACTCCCTGTGGACACACTTTCTGCATGAAATGTCTTGAAAGAAGCTTGGCTCACAACTCCAGGTGCCCCCTTTGCAAAAAAAGCCTTGCAGAGGTAAGATAACATACTCAATTCAAGAAAATTTTATTAAGTATTGATTGGAAGGCAGCTGGCATGGTGGGAGAGAGAGAGAGAGAGAGAGAGAGAGAGAGAGAGAGAAAGAGAGAGAGAGAGAGAGAGAGAGAGAGAGAGAGAGAGAGAGAGAGAGAGAGAGAGAGAGAGAGAGAGAGAGAGCAGGCCTTTAGGCCCTTTTTCTGGGAGCCAAAGCTCTGTGGCTAGGGCCAGTTTGAAATGGGAGACCCATGACCATGACTTCTCCAACAGGTCATCATTGGGCTAACTCCCTTAACAAGCCTAGATCTCCCTATTTTACACCTTACTTGAGATTAATCATGAGACAGAGCCCAAAAGAATTCTTTGTCACTTGCATGACTCTGGACTCTCAGTCTCAGTTTCTTCAACTGTCAGATGGGGATAAAAACAGAATAATCCCTACTTCCCAGGCTTGTAAAAGAACTTTAGTCTGTAGGTGCTACAGAAGTGCTTGTTCTTCTTCCCCTTCCTCTTCCCCTTTTTTCTTAGGAATTAAAAGTATAGAAAGTATAGAAAAGTATAGAAAACCTAGCTTGGGTGTCAGAACAGCCTTAAGATAGGGCTCATTTGATCATGCCTTTGCAATGACTTGACAGGGTCCAACAACAGTTGATTTCTTTCCCTCTTGATGCAGTATGGGAGAAAATTTAGCAAAAATTTACTGATGGAGACAATGATAGCCAAGTATCTGCCCGATGACCTCAATGAACGCAGAAGGATTTTCGAGGAGGAAATGGCTGAATTCTCAAAGTATGTAACCCCATATATGTCATTCTGTCTCCTAGCATGTGAGGGAATGGACTGAAATGTAAGTCAAGATGAATTCATTCAACTAGTCCTTACACAGTAGGAAGCAAGAGTGCAGGACCCTATAGAACCACCATGCAATAGAAAAAGTGCCCAACTTGGAGTTACTGGTATTGGCTACTTTCCTACCTGGGTGACTTTGAACAAATCCTTTCCCTTCCCTAGGCTTTCATTTCCTTATGTGCAAAATGAGGAGACTGGACTAGATGGCCTCTTGAGGTCCCTTCTGGTTCTAGCTAGGTCTCAGATTCCATCATCCTCCTGGCTTCGATTCCCTTTTTGCCCTGGTGGTTCTTTGGAGGTTGACCCTGCAGGTGGGAGGTGGGGATCACAGGTTGGGCCAAGAGTGATGGTAACTGGGAAGGCCTCTACTCCTTGGGCCAGCTGGGAGCCGTCTTTCTTTCTCCTGGCCACAGCAACTCCACCCCGAGCTATGGGAGAAAGGTTGTTGTCACAATTATATTTCCCTTCTGCAGCATCCTGAGTAAGAATGTGCCTATATTTGTTTGTACCATCGCCTACCCCACTGTGCCATGCCCCCTACACATCTTCGAGCCCTGCCACCGCCTTATGATTCGAAGATGCATGGACACTGGCAGCAAGCATTTCGGGATGTGCGTTAGCGACCCTGGCAGAGGGTGAGTGGCTGGCCACTAGAAGGATAGCTCGAGAGGCCGGAGCTTGGTTCAACTGGGATATGGGGATGGAGTTGGGAAAAACTCACATATTCTAGACAGACAGTCAGAGCACTTCTAGGCCAACCCCCAAATTATACAGATAGGGAAACTTCAGCCCAGAAACAGAGTGGGATACAGGCGACCTGAGCCTTTTCTCTGAATCCAAGCAACATTAGAAGGTGAGCTGCACTGGCAAATTGTAGGATCATCTTGAGCTTGCCTTGGGGAAGATACTGCCCTCCTAGCCCTACAGAAATATGGTCCACAAATCCTTGTTGTTAGTAGTAACTTCTACTATTTTCTGCCACATAACACTTTACTAATCAGAAAAGAGGAGAGAACACACTAGGCAAGGGGAACAGAAGTAAGAATGAAGCTTGGTGGTGGAAAATAGGAAGAGACTAGTCTACTAGAAGAGAATATTTCTTGAGGCAGTGGCAGCCAGGCAACTTGTCCAAGGCCCCAGTGCCACTTCTGACTCCAAATTCAACTCTCTTTTTCTCTGCTCCAGCTGAGCTACTACTCTCTTCCTCTCCTTCATTTCTCTTCGCAACTCCTTCCTTTCCAGCTTCTTTTTTCTATGCCTTAAGCTTCCACTGGCATCAGACTTGTGGTACTTGTAGGGCAGAACTGCCCTCGGGCATCCTAAATTTCCCTTCAGTCCTCAGAATGGTGGGAGGGAGGGAACCTGATGGCCTCGTATAAAGGTATACTTATTTCATAATTATTTGTAAAGACAGTTGTACTCGTCTCAGTGTGATAGATGATCCTTGTTTCCATAAAGTGTGTTTCCCCTGCTCTCTCAGCTGCCTTGATTAAATGACATGGGCTTTTTGGGGGTTTTTTTGTATAGTTTTAAAAAAAATTTTCTTTAGTATGTATTGTTCCTCGGGCACACTTCAGTTCATTTAGTGAAATCTCTGAACATCTGTTTGGTGGAAGGGGAGGTAGTTAGAGTCATGAACCCTGGGACAACCTTCCTTTGCAGAGAAATCTCAAAGGTCACTCAATTGAGCCAGTGTCCACAAGAAGAAAAAGGAGACAAGGAGTAAAGACTCTGGTCAAAGGGACTGTGACTAACATGGACTCTTGACTTTCCTGGTGGGGACCCCCAAAGACTCAGGCTCTGGACTTGGCCAAATCATACTCTAGAATCATCAATGTGGCTAAGATGCAGTCCTAGGGAAACAAACCCATTGACAAGAATGATTGTTTTACTTACTGCTACCCCAACACCTAGGTTTGCGGAACATGGTTGCTTGCTGAACATAAGAAATGTTGAGTTCTTTCCTGATGGTCGTTCTGTGGTGGACAGCATTGGTAAGAGGAGATTTAAGGTGCTACGACGAAGCCAGAGGGATGGCTACCACACAGCTGACATCGAATTTGTTGAGGATCGGAAGGTGGGTCTGCTCCAGGGGCTGAGCTTCGGGAAGCCAGCAGATTCCAGGAGCTTGGAATGCCAACGTAGCTTCATGAGCATTTTGCTGGGGTTTCCCTTCAGAAAAGCCAGAAAGCCAGAGCACAGTGTTGGGTCCACTCCCCCACCTCAGGAGTTGAGCAAACAGAGGCATCAGGAAGATCTCTTCCTTTAACATGGGAGACAGATCCTCCCCAAATCCATATCTTCCCATGAATGTATGATCCTATCTCCAAGTAGAAGTGGTATGCATAGTTAGGCAGTCCATTTTTGACTTTGCTTGTGGTGGGAAGAGGAGTTGACCATGATCACAGCAGGCATTTCTCCAACAGACATTCAGATATCTGTGGAATGAATGAAATTGTGCTTTGGAATTCTGAGTTAGAATAGCACCCTCTCACATGTCCTTCCTGGTACTGAGAGAGGATAAATAAGGAATGAATAGGTCGGGAGTAGGTGGTAGGAATTTGGTCCCTGTTTCATATCTCTGACAATGCAGATGTTTTAAAGTGAAAACTAGTTTAAACAGCTGCTGGCCTCTTCCCTTCCCCCCCTTGTAATTGCCTACAACTGGATATGTAGATTGATGCTCATGCCCATGGACACAGAAGCAGGATTCTCAAGCCTCTCTCCAAATAGCCCATCATCCATCTGCATGATTCAGTCATGCTGGCTGAATGGACTCAAGCATGTCTGTCCATGGAAGATCAAATCAGATGCCCCTGGGGAGTGGCCATCAGAGCCCTGCTCATATGACTTCTCTTTGCTTAATTATAGGTTGAAGGGGAGGAGTATCTTCGGTTGCTCGATCTGCACAGCTCCGTATATGATCAATCACTTGCCTGGTTCAATTCACTTAAACAAGCCCTCCGAAGCCGAATTCTGGGCCACTTTGGTCCCATGCCACCAAAAGATCTGGATCCACAGGTATAACAGGTTCCCCTGCCCATGGAGAGTCTCAAGAGTAGTTCAATTGGTAGCCAACAAGGGGACCAGAAAAAAACAAATGGAGATCGTTAACCACTTGTGCTTTTGCTGCTCCCAGGCTTAAACCAAAGCCAACCTAGGCTCTCCCAAAGCAAAGGCTAGACTGACACCATAGTCTGAGTCAGACAGGATTCTATTTGGGCTGGGCCTCAGGATACTTGGATAGTAAAGGTTTAGGCAGGACAGAGCAGGCAAATGGGCAAGGAGAAAGGGACAGGCATGAGGTGAGAAGCCGGAATTTAAACTGGTCGGGTGGATATGTCTATCATGTAGTTCTTTATATTAAGAGACACAGATCAGATTTAACTCATGGCGTCTCCCAGCTTCTCCCACCATGTTCTGTCCCAAGATCCCATGCAGCTTGGACTTTGTACTTTCTCTGGACTAAGGGTCCTGACCTTTTCTGGGCTTTCTAACGTTCACCTACTGGTGACCTCTTATATTGGCTTGAAATATCCAGGGTGGGAAGGAAAAGATGATCCTTCTATCTTTGTTCAGGCTTTGGGTTCCATTGGTGACAGAAGTCTCCTAGTACCCCGCTTGCTCAGTCTGAGCTTCTGGGTGTTAGTCCTTCAGTCCCTCTGAGCTGGCAGAAGGCAAACAGCAGTGCTAAGAGCAGTTTTCCAAGAGAAGCTCACAGATGCCACAGTGACTCAGAAGGGTTGAGGGACACTTTTTGTAGAAGTTGGCATGGTCACTTGGGCAGTACCAGCCCAGAGCTACAAGCAGCTGGATATAGCAGTTCATACAAGCCTGGCCCTGGTGGGGCTAGCCACAATACAAACTTTTATTCAGAGCAACAACTAGCATCTGGAAGGCCAGTGGCAGTAGTGAGTGAGTGCAGAGGCCACTGAGGGAACAGTAGAATAGACCAAGAAAAAAAAATTCTGAGAACAACCTAGGAACAGAGCAGAGAAATTGGAGCTGAAGAGCCAAACCAAGGTAGATTTTGATGCTTTGGATTTAGGAAATGTAATAGCATCATGGGACTTCTTTCTGAAAATGATAAATCCTCCTTTGTGTTTCTACTCTAGGTCAATCACAATGGCCCTTCCTGGTGCTGGTGGATCCTGGCAGTCCTTCCACTAGAAAGTAGAGGGCAGCTACCTTTCTTGTCCACAAATTCCCTGAAGAGCCGCTTGAATGGCATTCAGCATGTCCTGACATACTTGGCCCAAAACCAAAACCCAAACCAAATCGTGATCCAAATCAAAGAAGACGATGAAGACCAAGAACAGGACCAAGGACCAAATGATGAACCAGTGCCAGGTCCAAGCCAGGACCGAGAGCAGGGCCAAGACCAGGGCCCAAACCAGGACCCAGAGCAGGGTCCAAGCCAGGGTGAAGGCCAAGACCAGGACCCAGAGCAGGGTCCAAGCCAGGGTGAAGGCCAAGACCAGGACCCAGAGCAGGGTCCAAGCCAGGGCCAAGACCAGGGCTCAAACCAGGACCAAGAGCAGGGTCCAAGCCAGGGCCAAGACCAGGACCCAGAGCAGGGTCCAAACCAGGGCCAAGACCAGAGCCCAAATCAGGACCCAGAGCAGGGTCCAACCCAGGGCCAAGACCAGGGCCCAAACCAGGACCCAGAGCAGGATCCAACCCAGGGTGAAGGTCAAGACCATGGCCAAGATCAGGGCCAAGATCAGGGTCAAGACCAGGGCCAAGACTAGGGCCAGTGAAACCCAAGAGATGAAGAGAAAGGAAGGGGCTCTGCTCTGTTTTCCCTTCCTAGTTGGTAGGGGGGGAGGGGGGAAATTTATTGTCACTGTCTTTAATCGCAATATTGTCTTAATGGGTAATCATTATTAACCTCAGGGGGAGTTTTGAGCAGGATGTCCTAAATAACACCTGCTTAGGGGTTTACTCCATTTGGAAAGCCCTCATTCCTGCCTCTCCCCCCCCTCCATCTTCTCTCTTCTCTCTTTCTATCTGCAATTGTTGACATGCTGCATTGCTAATTGAATGGCCTAGGTGTTGTTCTAGAGCACACAGTGATATTGTTTGCCTTCAAATGTTCAGAAAATAGCATTTGCTTTTCAGGAAGAATGTTTGGTCTTACTTTGAAACAATTGATGTTGATGAATTTATTTTGTTGACCCATGTCTGGTCTTATTCCAAATGCTTCTGGTTAGATTCAGCTACTGTTCACTACTTCATTCTGTTTGAATAATTTATTTTCGCACAATTGTGTCCTGTGGTATTTTTGTAAACATTGCGTCAGAGACTTCCCTTCAGGTTTGTTAAGAGGCAGGACCTCTGTATTCTTTCTCTAGATTCCAGGGCAGGGCTCCCTAGTTCATATTCCATTTTTCCTTTGGTTTCCACATATTCACTTGATTAGGTTACTTCACCCAGTTGGATCTTCTATTAGTCCAATGGCTCATGTGTGCTTAACAGGTTTCCCTTTTAACCCTATGAGTCCATGATTTTCTTGGGAAGTAGTCTATATACATATGGTTTCACTCAGCTTATGGTGGGAGGGGCAAGGGGGCAGTGAAATGGGGTGTCTGTCCTGAGTCAGGACATACCTGTGCAACACTTCTTGGAGGAGGAGCTCCATTGGCAATGGCTTTGATGACCTTCATTTCAGGCTGTTCTGTTATCAGAGAAGGGAAACATATGAAGCCTTTTTAAAATCTAGCAAACACTCATTTCAACAGGGAGTTTTGGAATTTGCCACAAGGTGGGAATCGTAATTCAAGTAAGGATGGTGGTCAATCTCAATCAATGCCAGTGTCATTTTCCACTTCTGGCAGTGGAGGCCCAAGACCAAAAAAAAAAAAAAGAAAAAAGAGCGATTTGTTTTAAAAGGAACAGTTCAATTTGATTTCTCCTACAAAAAGTATATATCATTTGATCTGAACCCCAACCTTCCTACCTCTACTTCCTTGCCCAAGAACAAATAATGCAGGTGAAGAATAATTGAATGGACTTTGGGTCCTGATGCAAAGGACTGGAAAGGGACTGGGAAACTCAACAAATGATGTCTGGTAGTAGGGGCAGCTGGGGGTGCTGCAATGGGTCGAGAACCTTGTCTGGAATCAGGAAGACATGAGTTAAATTCCAACCTCAGGCACTTTATGAACTGTGTGATCCTAGGCAAGGTACTTCACCCTACTTGCCTCAGTTTCTTCCCCTGTAATATGAGATGGAGAAGGAAATGGTAAATTACTCCATATCTTTGCCAAGAAAACCCCAAATATGGTCATTAAGAGTCAGAAAACAAAAGGGTGGTCAATTTCCTCAGGTCATAATTCTTCCCAACTACAGTGACATACATACACATACAACCTTCCCTAAGGGAAGGCTCTGACTTGACTTTCAGCTTCTGAGGCAAGGGTACACTTATGCCTAAACCTCACAGCTAAAATATTCTTTGGCCCTTTTACTGTCACAAACTGGTCCCATCTGGCCAAGATTGGATCTAGCCCTGTCATTTGATAAAGGATGAAGAAAACTCAGAAAAGGGTAAGAACTTTCTCAAGTTGTACACTGACTGATCCAATCCTGTAACCCAGTTCACCTCCCTCTCCATCCTTTTTCAAACCTTCACTGGTGGCCACAGTGAATGAAAGAAATAGCTTATAACATGGCAGGCACTATTCTCGTGTCAAGTGTTCTATGGCCACTGCTGTTGATAATTGACTAGTGAAGAGTGAAAACTGACAGACTTGAATAATGTAAGAGGAGAGTACTTGGCCCCTTGTCTATGGGTAATATAACAGGATAGAGTGAACAATTCCAACAAAACCCTGACTCACTGTATCATCAGGAATTTTTGGAGTACCTTCTAGATGTTCAGCAGTGAAGAAGAAAACAAAAAATGAAACAATTCCAATATAGAGTAGAATTCTATTGGAGTTCTGAACAGAATCCACCAAACTTACAGGAGATACCAGAGGGTACAGTGGAAAGAACTCCAACTCTGCTTCATGCCTGTGGCACATTCAGTAAGTATCTCATCTCCCTGGGTCTCAGTTTGCTCTGTAAAATGAGTTTAGACTAGATGATTGCCCCTTCCCCCCCAAAGAAATTGGGAGGACGCAGTGAGTGCTACGGCAGGGACTTACTGAGAATTAAGGGCTGAGGAGGCCCCTTATTGTTCAGGTCTGTGGACCATAGCATGTCAGATCCTCCTATCCTCCACTATTTTTTTGAAGTCTGTCCAAGTACATGTTCATTGCTCCCTTGATATTATATAGCCATCTCGTCCTCTGCTGTCCCCATCTCCTTTTGCCTTCAATCTTTCCCAAAGTCAGGATCTTTGTCATTGAGTCTGGTTTTCTCTACAAAAGTGCAAAAGGTCACATAGACCAAATGAGAACCCAAACCTGCCAGCAGCCTCCTTCTCAAACCTAACCCTTTTTGGCTTGAGAGGCAGAATGTCTGGCCACATGTAGGATATGGATAGCCTCCATTTCCATTTTGCAGGAATGATTAAATATCGTCTCCTTCTCCACATACATACTGAATTAAAACTGAACTAGCTAAAGTGGTATTCATGACCTAACATGCTCATTTTGGGGATTTTCTTAAGTACCCAAATCACAGCTTTTTGCAGTAAGTGAAATGTATTGGGGACCCAAGTATATTTAACAAAGGTTGATTTATTCAAAATAGAGTTAGATGAACCTGGGGGCCATCTCCAGGCAACCTGATTCACATCTGGCCATTGAACCTAGCTGGTTCTGGAGGAGAAAGTAAAGCGGATGACATTAGCACAGCTGCCCCCCTCACTCCAGTTCAATTCACATTCTTGTCAGGGCATCACCTCCCTGATGGCATGGTCTTCTTCAAGAATGATGGACAAAAAGAAACAAGATGCTGTCCAGGATTGCTTTTGTTTTCATATAAGAACCTGATCCTTATGTCCTACTCCTTTATGGTTGATGCAGTTAAAAGCCCCCAAAGGGCCAGACCTCTCATCATTATTATCAAGCTATGTGAGTGGCACTATACTAACTGCTGGAGATACAGAAGTAAGGCAGATACATACATAGGATACTTGCCCTCAAGGAATTCACTTTTTAAGGGTGGGGGAACGGACAAGCAACAAGAAGATAGAAGTTAGACAAAACCGCAATGGAAGATAATCTCAGAAGAAAGAGACTGAGAGTGGGGGAAGGTATGGGGGAAAAGGAAGCAGGGAGGCTTTGACCTTGAACAAAGTAGGAGGTAGAGATGAGGAGGCAGAACATTCCAATGGCAAACCACTACAGAAAGTGCTTGGATGGAGTGTCTCATCCAAGGAAAAATAGGAAGCTAGTGTTGCTGGATATAAGAGGATGTGGATAGGATAAAGCATAAAGATATGTAGAAATAGTAAGGGACCAGACTGTGAAGGAATTTAGAAGCTTAAGAATATCACTTTGGAAGTTGAGGGGAAGTTATATTAAGATCAAGACAACCTTCACAAGTGAATTCTACTAAACATTTAAGGAACAATTGGTTCCAATTATATATAAACTCTTTGGAAAAATAGGGAAAGATGGAACTCTGCCTAACTCTTTCTATGAAACCAATATGGTGCTGTTACCTAAATCAGGAAGAGTTAAAACAGAGAAAGAAAATTATTGACTTAACTCCCTGATGAATATAGATGCAAAAATCTTAAATAAAATCTTAGCAAAACAATGACAACAAGTTATCACTAGGATAATACATTATGATCAAGTAGGATTTATCCCAGGAATGCAGGGTTGGTTCAATATTAGGAAAACTGTTAGTATACTCAATTATATCAACAACAAACCTATCAGAAATCATATGATCATATCAATAGATGCTGAAAAAGCTTTTGACAAAATACAGCACCCATTCCTATTAAAAACATTAGAGAGTGTAGGAATAAATGGACTGTTCCTTAGAATAATTATCAGTATCTATCTGAAACCATCAACAAGCATATTCAATGGGGAGAGGCTAGAGGCATTCCCAATAAGATCAGGGGTGAAACAAGGGTGCCCATTATCACCACTACTATTCAATATAGTATTAGAAATGTTAGCTTCAGCAATTAGAGAAGAAAAAGAAATTGAAGGAATTAGAACTGGGAAGGAAGAGACAAAACTCTCACTCTTTGCAGATGACATGATGGTCTACCTAGAGAATCCCAAGAAATAATCCAAAAAACTACTGGAAATAATTAGCAATTTTAGCAAAGGTGCAGGTTATAAAATAAACCCTCATAAATTCTCAACTTTTCTATATATGTCTAGTAAGATACACCAGGAAGAACTAGAAAGAGAAATCCCATTCAAAGTAACCTCAGACAACATAAAATACCTAGGAGTCTATCTGCCAAGACAGACTCAGAAACATTTTGAAAACAATTACAAAACACTTCTCACACAAATTAAATCAGATTTAAATTAACTGGGCAAATATCAACTGCTCATGGATAGGTAGAGCTAATATAATAAAAATGACAATTCCACCAAAACTAAACTACCTGTTTAGTGTCCTACCAATCAAAATTCCAAAAATTACTTTAATGAGTTAGAAAAAATTGTAAGTAAATTCATATGGAGAAATAAAAAGTCAAGAATTGCCAGGAGCTTAATGAAAAAAGTGCAAAACAAGGAGGCTTAGCTCTACCTGATCTAAAATTATATTATAAAGCATCAGTCATCAAAACTGTTTGGAATTGGCTAAGAAATAGAGTGGTGGACCAGTGGAATAGACTAGGTGCAAAAGCAGGAGACGATTATAGTAATCTGCTGTTTGATAAACCCAAAGAGTCCAGCTATTGGGATAAAAACTCCCTCTTTGTTAAAAACCGCTGGGATAATTGGAAGTTAGTACGAAAGAAACTTAGATTAGACCAGCACCTCACACCCATTACCAAGATAAGATCCAAATGGTAACAGGACATAGACATAAAAAACAATACTATAAGCAAATCAGAAGATCAGTTTACCTGTCAGATCTATGGAAAGGGAAGCAGTTTGTGACTAAGGAAGAGTTGGAGAACATCACTAAAAACAAAATAGATGATTTCAATTACATTAAATTAAAAAGCTTTTACACAGATAAAACCACTGTAACCAAGATCAAAAGAAATGTAGTAAATTGGGAAACAACCTTTACAACTAATGATTCTGACAAAGGACTCATTTCTAAAATATACAGAGAACTGAGTCATATTTTTAAAACAAAAAACCATTCCCCAATTGACAAATGGTCAAAGGATATGCAAAGGCAATTTACAGATGAGGAGATCCAAGCAATCCATAGCCATATGAAAAATTGCTCTAAATCATTAATTATTAGAGAAATACAAATTAAAGCTTCTCTGAGGTACCACTGCACACCTGGCAGACTGGCCAATATGACCAGAAAGGATAATGATCATTGTTGGAAGGGTTGTGGGAAATCTGGGACACTATTACACTGTTGGTGGAGCTGTGAACTCATCCAACCTTTCTGGAGAGCTATTTGGAACTACGCCCAAAGGGCAATAAAAATGTGCATACCCTTTGACCCAGCAATACCACTACTGGGTCTATACCCTGAAGAGATGATGAAAAAGGGTAAAAACCTCAATTGCACAAAAATATTTATGGCAGCCCTGTATGTGGTGGCAAAGCATTGGAAATCAAGTAAATGTCCTTCAATTGGGGAATGGCTTAGCAAACTGTTGTCTATGTATGTCATGGAACACTATTGTTCTATTAGAAACCAGGAGGGATGGGATTTCAGGGAAGCCTGGAGGGATTTGCATGAACTGATGCTGAGTTAGATGAGAAGAACCAGAAAAACATTGTATACCCTAACAGCAACATGGGGGTGATGTTCAACCTTGAAGGACTCACTCATTTCATCAGTGCAACAATTGGGAACAATTTTGGGCTGTCTGCAAAGGAGAGTGCCATCTGTATCCAAATAAATAGCCGTGGGGTTTGATCAACATTCAAGGACTATTCCCTTTAACTTAGAAAAAAACAGATATCGTATTGTCTGATCTTGTTACCTCTTAGACTTCTTGTCTCTTCCTGAAGGATATGATTTCTCTCTCATCACACTCAATTTGGATCAATGTACAAAATGGAAACAAAGTAAAGACTGACAGATTGCTTTCTGTAGGGGGTGGGGGTGGGGGGAGGGAAGTAAGATTGGGGGGAAAATTGTAAAACTCAAATAATAACTTTAATAAAAATAAATTAAAAAAAGATCAAGACAACCAATTGCCTGTGGATCAGTTCTAGAAACTAAAGTTGGGGAGAACCTGGTGTTCTGGTCCTTTGACTTGGGCCCAGAAGATCCATCCTGGAGAATGTGTAGGTTTGTGTGTGTACAGCAGGGATGGGAAGAGACTGATTCCAAGACAGAACCACCGCCTCCCCCAACCCCCTTGGTTTGTGCCGTTTGCATGGCTTGTTTTTCCTCTGAGTTGGACTTTTTCCATCTTTCCCTAAAGAAGATGGTCCCTGCTCATTGATGAGTCAGAGTCTTTTTGCTCAGTCCCTATTATTGCTGCTTAGCTAGCTAGGTACTAATAAGCAGGGCTGCAGATGGAAATAAAGACCTTTTGTGTACTGGTTTGCTTTTACAGGTTACAGGTCACTGATGGGGGTGGAATGCTCTGACTTCCTCCCAGTTCCTAAATGAGGAATTGTGACAGGAATTTTACATAAAGGAGCTCATGCTATGAGGTTTTATGTGAAAGAGACTTAATATTCAGTTCAAATTATGATGGCAATATTACGGAATATGAAAAAACACATAGAAACTTGAGAAATGACAAAGAGAATATCTTTAGCTATTCTTGTTCAGGAGGAACAGAATTCCAGTTTATAGATGCAGAAAACCATAGAACTAGCTGGAGTTAGGAATCTAGAGCAGAATGGCAGAGCCATGAGGGTCCTTAGAACACACAATGAGAGAGGAAGGGACTTGGAACATCCTATGTCAGAGCAGGGAAGACTTAGAACATCAGTGTCAGAGCTGGCAGAATTGCAGAGCTAGAAAGGATCTTAGGACATAGGACATTAGAACTAGAAGTTCTAAGAACCTGGAAAGTCTGAGTTGCAGGGAACATAAAAACACAGAATGAAATCATCCAAGCTCACAATCTTGATGACTCCTCCCTCACATAGACTCCCCATGGGAAGAAAAGAAGGGGCATAAGCAGTAATACTGTGCCTACAACATTCCAGGTACTTGACAAAGATTATCTCATTTGATCCTCACAGCAACCTTTGAAGGTAGATACTGCTCTATTATTATTATAATACACTTGAGGATACTGAAGAAAATGGAGGTTAAGTGACTTGCTCAAGGTCACATTGTTATTACGGTTCATCCTTCGTTTTCAAAAAGGACTAATGACACAGAATGATGTCTTGACTCCAAGTGAATTGGATTTCAGTGAGGCAGAGTTGCGCAAAGTCTTCAGCTTCACTCTATCTTCCACAGACATCAGAGTCTAATGATCAGATATAAATCAGGATGACTGGAGATGGCCCTGGATTCAAAGAAATCAGAGTGAAGTGATTTCCCCAAGGTCCCATAGCCAGAAAGTATATGAGTCTAGATTCGAACTCAGGTCCTCTTGACTTTAGGGCTGATGCTCCTCCCACTGCATCATCTAGCTGCCCAATTGGAGATGATCAACAGAGAGAAGGGATTAGTATTAAAAGCAAGCAAGAAAGACTTCGTGTAAAAGGTAAAGTTTGAGCTGGGTCTTGATGACAGAGATGACAAGAAAGCTAAGAATCAATAAAAGGCCTCTGGATTTGGCAATTAAGAGATTACCAGTAACTTTGGAGGGAGCAGTCTCAGTTGTATTATGAGGTTGTAAACCAAATTATAGAGTTAATAAGAGAATGACAGGAGAGGAAATAGAGACCCTACTGTAGATGACCCCAGGATTTAGCCACATAAGGAAAAAGAGACTAATTATTGGGAATAGAGGAATCATGGGAAGGTTTTTTGAGGATGAGGGAGACAGGGCATGTTTGTGGGTAATAAGGAAGGAGCCAACAGATAGAAAGAGATTGAAAAAGTATCACAATGGGCACAGCAGGTGCAATCTGTTAGATGACTGTGTCATTGTACCTGGACATCTTAAATGCTAAATCAATGCTTCTTGGTTTACTGACATTAAGATACAGAATATCAGAGCTGGAAGGGACCTTAAGAAATAGTCTAGGGGGTGGCTAGATGGCGCAGTGGATAAAGCACCAGCCCTGGAGTCAGGAGTACCTGGGTTGAAATCTGGTCTCAGACACTTAATAATCACCTAGCTGTGTGGCCTTGAGCAAGCCACTTAACCCCATTTGCCTTGCAAAAACATAAAAAAGAAAGAGTCTAATCTAATCTCCTCATTTTATATAAGGAAAGCAAATTTCTCACATTAAAGCCTTAATGAATAATAGACTAAGTGGCACTGAAGTCAGTTAGTATAGTATATAACTATATAAGAATACTCAACTATAACATCCCTGGCAAGGGATCACCCAACCTTCTCATGAAGAGCAATAATGGGAATTTATTCCTTATTCCCTTTCTGGAAAGTCCTGCTAAGAAACTTTTGCTGACACAGAGGACCAAAATCTTTCCTTAGTACAACTATCCATTGGGCCCATTAGGGACTGACTGAGGAAATCCTCTAGGAAGGACTAATATTTATGGCATATCATACATATGTTTTTTGCCTCTGTCTTAATATTCACAACAAATGACTCTCCAAGGGAGAGTTTCATCAACAATTGAAGGAACAGTCCATGCCAGACAGGGTTGGGTGATTTTTGCTTAACTGATTCTTTTTATTATAAAGAGTAGGGGAGTATCTCCAGATATGACTGTAATGTCAAAACAAGAACCCTCAAATAAAACATTTTTTAAAATTAAGAACTAAGTCTAAAGTTGGGTCCTTTGACTGACCATGTACTTTCCACTAGTCCATAAATCTAGATAAGTCTAGGAAAAAAAACACAACCAAGGCACCAACAACACAATTCTCATTGGATTTAGTTTGTGTCTCGAAGAGAATATGAAATAACATGAGTGAGTTCCATGGGTTCCACATGAGTAAGACTGCTACAATCTCATCTCTGTATTCAACAATGTTCCTTTACAAAAAGGTATTCATGTATCCATTTTGGCACTGACTTTTCCAGCAGTTTCTGCTCCAGGTTGCCTTCGGCAAACTTGAGCTCCCTCTTCATGAGTTTTTTGTATCAATTTGTTCAAACAAAAGCTTCCAAAGCAGTGAGTGTTTGTTTGGCATGCTTCTTCAGAGTTTGCTGGTGATTATTTCTATCTCTAGTCTAGAAAAACCAGACAGAGAAAAGAGGTTATATAGGTACTGGAACTGTGTGGTTCTTTAGGGAAAGCAAGCAAGTTGGTGAAATCCATTGTCTCTTAGGTCTTAAGGGGATTTATGTCTGGAGAAGCTAGTGACTCCTAAACTACCTCTGGACAGAGATAGGGACTAGATCTGGGATTTCAGTGGATATGATACTTCTTATACCAATGGAGGTCAGTACCTTTCTTATAAGATATAGACTTGGAGAATTACCTAGAGCAGCACTTCTCTAACTTTTTGATCTTAGGACCCTTTGATACCATTAAAAATGATTGTGGTATGACCAGAAAGGACAATAATCAATTCTGGAAGGCATATGGGAAATCTGGGACACTAATACATTGTTGGTAGAGCTGTGAACTCATCCAATCTTCCTGGAGAGCAATTTGGAATTATGCCCAAAGGGCAATAAAACTGTGCATACCCTTTGATCCAGCAATACCACTACTGGGTCTATACCCTGAAGAGATTATGAAAAAGGGCAAAAACATCACTGGGACAAAAAATATTCATAGCAGTCCTGTTTGTGGTGGCAAAGAATTGAAAATCAAGTAAATGTCCATCAATTGGGGAATGGCTTAACAAACTGTGGTATAAGTATGTGATTGGGACACTGTTGTTCTATTAGAAACCAGGAGGGATGGGAATTCAGGGAAGCCTGGAAGGATCTGCATGAACTGATGCTGAGTGAGATGAGCAGAACCAGAAGAACATTGCGCACCCTAACAACAACATGGGGGTGATGATCAACTTCGATGCACTTGCTCATTCCATCAGTGCAACAGCCAGGGACAATTTGGGGTATCTGTGATGGAGAATACCATCTGTATCCAGAGAAAGAATTATGGACTTTGATTAAAGACCAAAGATTATTACTTTCAGTTTTGGGAAAAAATATCTGTTATCTTATTATATAATTTTGCTATCTCTCATACTTTTTGTTTCTTTCCTTAAGGATATGATTTCTCTCTCATCACATTCAATGTATACCATGGAAACAATGTAAAGACTAGCAGACTGCCTTCTGGGGGGTGGGTGGGGGTAATAGGGGGAAAATTGTAAAATTCAAAATAAATAAAAATCTTTCTAAAAAGTGATTGTGGATCTTTCCCCAAGAACTTTTCTTTATGTGAGTTATATCAATTGATATATGAAGTATTATGTAGATAATATAGATCACTTATGGGCTACTGGATGGTACACTGGATACATAACTAGGCCTGGAGTCAGAAGACCTGAGTTCAAATACAGATTTAGATTTACTAGCTGTGTGACCCTGGGAAAGTCATTTAATCCTGTTGGCTTCAGCTTCCTCATCTGTAAAATGAGCTACAGAAAGAAATGGCCAATCATTCCAGTATCATTTCCAAGAAATCTACCAATGGGGGTCACAGGCGACTGAAAAATGACTGACCAAGATCACTTATATATCTATACATAGCTGTATTAGAAATTAAATTGTCTCTATTATTATGATATGAGCTTTGAACTCCTAAAAGGGTATTGAGGACCCTTAAAGAAGGAAAAAAGTTCTATGCCTGAAATTTCCTCACTCCTCATCTCTGCCTCTTGCCTCTGGCTTTAGTTCCAGCTAAAATTCATTTTCTACAAGAAGGCTTTCTCAATTCCTTTTAATGCTTGTTCTTTCCTTCTATATTCTCTAATCCCTCTAATTCATCAAAGATGCATATATGCCTATACATACATACATACTCACATGTGTGTATAGATATAGATATCTATGATTATCTATGCACACATACATAAATGCACACATACTATATACATACACACATGTATAGTATATATACATAGTGTATTATGTATATTCTATACCTATATGTATACATATTTGCAATATAATATATACACACAAAAATATGTATACATATATACTATGTGTATATGGATATATGTAGCCACTGGCTACTTGATTTCGGTTCTGGCTATGAAGAATCATTATTCAGACTCAGGAAAGCAAGGCTGGAAAGAAAACAAAAAATTATTAAAAAGGTTACTACAACTAGGAAGGGCTAGGGGGAAAGAGAGAGAGAGAGAGAGAGAGAGAGAGAGAGAGAGAGAGAGAGAGAGAGAGAGAGAAAAGAACAGCCAAAAAGCCTTGGGTGGGCCATGGTCAGAGAAGACTGCTGGCCCTGAACCAGGATCCAGCTTAGATTTTTATGTCCTGCCTCTTATCCAGAGGGCAAAAGGTGAACTCCCTTCCCCTATACTGGACCCAGAATTAGGTAGAAGGTAAGCCCAAGGAGATCAGGATACAAATTTTACATTAAACAATGGTACTTTAAGAATAGGGAGGGTCCCTACCCAAGATTAAAATTGTTTCTGTTACAATCATCATCCTCTACTTCGTCAATTTACATCTCAAGGGTCAATTTACATCCCACCCACATTCAAATTCTCTTCATCTTCTCCCTGCATCATATATATATATATATTATATATATATATATATATAGAGAGAGAGAGAGAGAGAGAGAGATTTTTATATATTTTCATATGCACATATATGTATATATGTATATAAAATCTTGTTTGCACATGCTTGTTTGCATATTGACTCTCCATTAGACTGTGAGCTTCTTGAGGGCAGAGACTGTTTTTGCCTTCTGTTGTGTCCCTAAGGCTTAGCCTAGAGTTACTTTAAAAAATTCTTGGTAACACACTGACTGACTAAAGAAAGCCCAGATCTTTGCAATAGTTAAGCATGGAAAAGAATTAAGTTGGATTCATAGCTCTCGCTGAACATTCCAATAAAAGTCAGCTGAATTTTTTAAAAAGGAGCAAATGCAATAGCATTTTTATATCTGCTGCAGAAGGGAGATAACCCTTCTGACTATTGAAGAAAGAGATTATTATCAGAGACAAGCTGAATGAGCTGGAAGATATAAAAATAATTTTTTTTTTGCAAAATCACCCATAAAATAAATACAAAAGAAAAAGCAACAGGATATGAATTAATAATGATAAACATTAATTGGAAAATCTTCAGTTCTGAAAGATACTGAAAGATACAATAAATTGATGCTACTTGCTATGGAACCAGTATGAATCTTTTCTCATATCTTGGCAGCAAACAATTACTGAGGCCTCAGAACACTCATCATTACCTTATGATTTTAACTTCCCTCAGAAGGGAAACAAACTGACACCCCCTTAGTATTCCAGTGAGTGTGATTCTCACTCAAAGAAGCATCCAGAGCCCCATTGTTATGTCTAGCCTGAGTTTGGATTCCATTCCACTTATTCCCCCAAAGAAAACAACCTTGCAATTTCTAGAGAGGAAGCCTCCTTTATTTTATAAGGGTACTAGCTGAATAATTCACGACAGAAGAGGACAAGGGCCAGATCTTTTGCTCCCCATCTCATTGTGGCAACATTTAAGACTATGGGATCCTAGCTCTCAAGCTAGAAGGAATCTCAGAGCCCAAACTAGTCCATCTCCTTCGTCTTATAGAGGAGAAAACTGAAGTAGAAAGAAGGGAAATGACCTACCCAAGGTCATACTGATCATATTAGAATTAAGATTTGATCCTCAGTCCTCCAACTGCAGTCACTATGTCATTTCAAAACACCACTAACACATTTGACCTTTCCCCTGCTCCTCTGAAGCTCTCAAAAACTAGCAAGTCTTGACTTCCATGTGAAAGAGGCTTGAATTATTTCTGCATTACCAGGGAAAAGAGGCCTCCCTTGCTACCTCCAAAGGACTAAATCGCAGCCAGTTCACTTGATGTAATTTCCAAAGTGGGCCATTTAGTGAAATAATGTTTCTTTGCATTTGCAAAACAAGATTCTATTACTTTTTACACAATGAAAAAATGATCCATTGACCTTCTGGAGCACATTTGATAAGGAACTTCTGGCCCTCAGAATCCCTAGCTTCCTTCTAAATTAAGTGCAAATGTCACCTCACCTCTTCCTTGACACCTTCCTTGATCCTCAAATGGTTAGTATTCTCACCCTCCTCAAATAATGAAGTATTGTATTTTACTGCTTCCCCTTGTTGTAATGTAAGCTCCCTGAAAGCAGGGACATGTGTGTCACAGCTAGTGAGTATCAAGTGTCTGAGATCAAATTTGAATTCAGGTCCTGATTCCAGGGCTAGTGCTTTATCCACTGTGCCACCTAGCTGCCCCCTGCATATATTCTTGATGTTGCAATTGTTGAATTGAAGGAAATTTTTTAAAATTAAGATGATGGGGGATTTGTCCAATTTAGGAAGGAGAAGGGAAGGAGAAGGGCCATATACTACACAGAATAGGGACCTTGGCTACTACAAGGCCAGAGGAACATCAGATGGCACTGGTGGGCATTTTGGCTGTTGTCTTCTGCCAGTCAGAGCTGTGAGTCTCTTTATTCCCTTCTTCAAAGCCTAAGCCAGGGTTAATAAATAGAATATGGACCCATTTATCGTTTTTTTTTAGTTTTTTTTGCTAGGCAAATGGCATTAAGAGGCTTGCCAAAGGCTACACAGCTCAGCAATTACTAAGTGTCTGAGACTGGATTTGAACTCAGGTACTCCTGACTCCAGGGCTGGTGCTCTATCCATTGCTCCACCTAGCTGCCCCACTCACTTATCTTTTTAACAAGCCCCCCTCCCCTGGATTAAGCATCTGTGACCCTATATCCTTGGTCCTATGCCAACTCAGGAAGCTATATTTGCCTTTCACTTCTTTTGTAAAGAATTTTTGGAGGATTTGATCTTTTGGGCCATGGATTTGTCCAGAACACATTCTGGTTTTCTTTGGTAGGGGTGGCTAGGATTTATGTTAACTTCTACTTGGAGATCTGAGAAAAGCTTGTTGGGGATTGATTCCTGGGGGGGGGGGGCAATATCCTAAGGATACATCCACCAGGATTGAATTCTACTGTCCTTGCAAAGAAATTTATAAAAGAACGTATTGACAGCATAGAAGTGAAGACCAAAAGCATTCCAGTCAAGACTCAGAAACAAAACATATTCATTTGAGGAAACAAGAGTGAGCCAGCTTGGTTGAAACCTAGGATGCATGAAGAGGAGAAATGTGCAATAAGACCGAAAGGCTAGGTTGCAGCCAGCTTTAAATTATAAGCTGAGGAACTGGTATTTTATCCTCAAGAGACGAGGGAGTCACAGAAGGTTTTTGAGCAGGGCAGTTTAGCAATATAAATATTCATGGAGATTAGATTAATGAGAAACTGGAACCTGAGACCAATTGGGAGACTACAATAATCCAGACAAGAGGTGATGTAGGTCTGTACAAGGTGGTGGCTATGTGAGTAGAGAGAAGGGAAAGTGGAAGGTTGGAAGTGGTAGAATAGACAAGAGAAGTCATATTAAGGAGGCTTTGACAAAAGTTAAGTCTAAGCTGTCAGACCATGTAAGCAAACATGTGGTATCAAAAATGTGGCCATCACATACCTAGAATCATCCTTTACAGTATGCCCCCAATATCACCATTGAGTACCACAAAACTATTGTGCTATAGGTTGAGAATTTGTCTCAGTCTGAAATATCTAAAAATGAACAATTACAGGCACAGTGTCATTCCGTGAAAGAACTTTGTGCAGCTTAAGGAATGTTTTATTTAACGATTCCATAGTCCTTTTGCCTAGTCACCCAAGTTTAGCCCAGATCTCTATTGTTTATCTCTCCTTCTGCCCTTCCCCCTCTCCATCAAATCCCTTCCTTCTCTTTCCACCTCCCTATTCTCATCAGATGCTTGGCTAGCTAGCTAGATGACACAGTGGGTTGAGAAGTCCTGAAGTGAGGAGGATGTGAATTCATATCTGTCCTTAGCAATGTACTAGTTGTATGACCTTGGGCAAGTCACTTAACCCTGATTGCTTCATGTCCAAGGGCTTTCTCCTACTAGATCATATTTGTTAAGGAACATACTAATCGTCTTCACTTCTATGCTGACAATATGTTCTTTTACAAATCTCTTTTCAAGGGCAGCAGAATTCAGTCCTACTGAACGCATCCTCGGGAACATGATACCAACGTTGCCCTCTGAAATCAACCCCCAACAAGTTCAAATCTGACCTCATACACTTAGCTGTGTAACTTTGAGCAAATCTCTTCACCCTGATTGCCTCCCATCCAGGGCCATCTCCAGTTCTCCTGTTCCATATCTGGCCCCTGGATCCAGATGGCTCTGGAGGAGAAAGTGAGGCTGGTGACTTAGCACAGGCCCCCTCACTCAAATCCAGTTCATGTGCTTGTCATGGCATCCCCTCCCTGATGTCATGGTCTCTTTAAAATTGTTTTTGTCATGGTCTTGTTTAAGAATGAAGGGCAAATAACAAGTTCCAGTAATCCCTCCCCCATGTTCCTCTCCTCTCTCTCTCTCTCTCTCTCTCTCTCTCTCTCTCTCTCTCTCTCTCTCTCTCTCTCCCCTCTCTCCTCCCAACCCCAGTTGTCCCTTGCTTTGTTCTTTCCCTCCTTCTTCCTCTATCCCACTCTGGTTTCTTTCTTCTCTCTCTATCCCCAATGATCCTTCCTCATGCTCTCCCCTCTGCCCCACTCACTCAAACCAAGTAGTCTTTTCCCTTTATTTCTATCCCTCTGCTCCACTCCTTGTGATCCCTTCTTTTCTTTCCCTCCTCCCAAAAGCCCCCCAGTCCATAGCAAACTTTGACTGGGATCCAGCAACCAGCAAATGTTTATTAAGTGCTTGGGACTATACTGGTGCTGCAGATACCAATACAAAACTGATGTTCCTGCCCTCAAGGAGCTTACATTTAAGGGGTCATGCATAGAGGACACTCTCCTAATCCATCATCTAAATGCCTTTTTCTTTACTCTCCCTAGCTTTTTTAGTCTCCTTGACCCCATTCTTTATCTCCTCCATTAGAATGGAGGACGAGGGACATCAGTTTTTGTCTTGGTATTCCTTGGAATTAGAAATGTCAGAAACATAGCACTTTCTAAAAACTTATTGGTTGATTACTTTCTGTTACTTTCATGGGATCATTGATTTAGAACTTAAAGGGAACCATTTGTTTAAGTGAAGACCTTTACCTTGCTTAGAACCATTAAATTCCAATCAAAGGGATGTATTTTTGATATGAAACAGAAGCACGTGCTTTATGGACTATTGGCCCTAGTCAAAGATGGCCAGAACCATAGACCTAGAGCTGGAAGGAACCTCAGAAGTCGTCTAGTTTGACTACATTGTACATAGTACAGACTGAGAAATTTGAGGTCGCTGAGGTCCAGGGAGGGGACGTGACTTTCCCAGGTCACACAACCAATAAGTCTCTGAGGCAAGATGTTAACCCTGACCTAGAAACTCCAATTTTCACACTCTATCAACTACATCACTATTTCTTTTGCCATTCCCTTGCTCTTTATCTATTCCTTAAACCTATGACAAACACACGGATTATTCACACCATCACTCCCTCTGGTTCATCCCCCTCCCCCCCAAAATACCTCCAACCACAGATACACAGACATATCT
Source organism: Macrotis lagotis (assembly GCF_037893015.1). NCBI lineage: Eukaryota > Metazoa > Chordata > Mammalia > Peramelemorphia > Peramelidae > Macrotis > Macrotis lagotis. The sequence continues at coordinate 16,646,131 of NC_133666.1, forward strand.
CAGCTGAGTCCTACTCTATGAGGAAGGAAGGCAGTCACTAGGCTTTCCAAGGTTCCCAAGTTAATGGTAGAAGATAAAGATATAAAGAATATAAAGAGGATAAAGAATAAAAGGTATTCCCAATGCACACAGATGTGTGGGGCAATTTGGCTGGAGTTAGCTTGTGGAGTTTAGCAGCTAGCTAATCTGAATACATCCTAGATGAAGGGTTTTCCAAGTGACCACCAATCCCGAATCTCGACATCAGATTCCATCAAATCCATCCATGAATGAAAAATCATTTAAGTGGTTACTCTGTGCCAGATATTGGACTAATTTCTGGAGATGTGAATAAAAGCCAAGAAGACAGAGTATACCCCCCAATGTAGGAAACAAGGGAAGCTACAATGGAGTAGGTTCTTCTTGGGTAAATAATTACAGAGTAAAAGGCAGGTGGAAGTCCCAAGCACTTAATAAACATTTGTTGGTTGTTTGATCCCAAAGTTTGCTATGGACTGGGAGGCCTTTGGGAGGAGGGAAAGGAAATAAGAGATCACAAGGAGTGGAGCAGAGGGATAGAAATAAAGGACAAAGACTATTTGGTTTGAGTGGGGCAGAGGGGAGAGCATGAGGAAGGATCATTGGGGATAGAGAGAGAAGAAAGAAACCAGAGTGGGATAGAGGAAGAAGGAGGGAAAGAACAAAGCAAGGGACAATTGAGGTTGGGAGAAGAGAGGAAAGAGAGAAATAGAGAGACAACTGAGGGTGAGAGGAGGTGTTACTGAAGAACACAGTGAAAGTCAGTTACCCTACATAGATGGGATCTAGGATTCTCTTAGTTGATCTGAGTTTCTTCACTCCATATTGTCTGGTGTGTGTGTGTGTGTGTGTGTGTGTGTGTGTGTGTGTGTGTGTGTGTGTGTATCTTTTAGTTTTTGCAAGGCAATGGGGTTAAGTGGCTTGCCCAAGGCCACACAGCTAGGTAATTATTAAGTATCTGAGGCCGGATTTGAACTCAGGTACTCCTGACTCCAGGGCTGGAGCTCTATCCAACTGTGCCACCTGTTTTACTATCAAGTTGGATAAATGAATGTCTTTTCTATTTAACAAATAGAAAATTTAGCATGTTGGAATTGGTATTTGGTGGAAAGGGGGTCAAGTCTTTGAAAAATGTTTCCAAGTCATTGCCTTCAAGTGTGATTTGGTGTTTTTGGAGGCAACTGGGGTTAAGTGATTTGCCCAGGGTCACACAGGTAGTAAGTATCTGAGATTACATCTGAACTCAGGTCCTCCTGACTCCAGGGCCAGTGCTCTACCCACTGTACCACCAGCTGCCCTTTGAATGTGTTTCTTGAGCTTCCCTGTCTCCATAGTAATTCTTTTTTGTTATTTGCTCATTTTTCCAGTCTATTTCATGACTGAACTTCACCTCTGGGGATGGTGGGGATGTCTGGGGTGGGGATGTCTTGTGTGCCCTTCTGTCTTTTATGAGATTCTGAAGTTTTTACAACTCATTCTGAGGGACCTTTAAGTTTCCAATGATTACAAAATAGTACAATCTGGTTACTCCCCTGGTTTGTTCTCTGGCCTTTACACAGACTACCTCTTCTTCATCCTGTAGCTATAACCCAGAACTAGATAATAGATGACAAGGCTTCCAAATGCCACCTGATCCTTCACCCAATACTACTACAGGAATCCCTGAGATTTCTTTTTGATCAGATATTCAAGCCCCTTACCATTCCCAGGTATTTGACTGTTCCTGTTACTGACACTCACAACTGCTGCTTCCATTGTACAACACTTTCAACCATCCCCCACCCCAATGTCCACAGTCCTCTCTTTTTCTTTTCCTAAGCTTCTCTGGGTTGGAAAAATGACTCACTGATTTTTTCCCAATCAGAATTTCATTTAGCTTGGTATTTTGTTTTTGTTTTTTAAGTTGTTGTAGAAGTTCAGCAAAGTTCAGCAAAAGTTCTGACTGCATTCCACCATCTTGGTTCCACCCTCTTGAATGTACTGCTAATGTGCATTTGTTTTATTTCATTGTCAACAGTATGAAACATTGATTAGCTGGGGCACCAGGAAAATCACCTTTGTTGTTTCAGTATTCATATTTGTGTCCCATCTAATCTTTGCAAGGATCTTTTTGCAAAGACTTTTGGTCCAGGGGAGGAATATTACCAGAGCCCCAAAGACCATTTCTATGCAACTCTCTCCTTATTGGTGGAGATCAATGCCCTACATGTGTGAGAGGTAGTGTGGAGCAGAACCAGAAAGAGAGATCTCTTCAGTCTCTTCAGATGGGTTCTTCAGTCTTTGGGGATTTTACTGGCTTCCTGCTTTGAGAGAGAAGTTGAATTATGCCAACCCCACTTCAGGTAGGTAAAGGGAGAAGCTGGCAGTCTCCATCATTCCTTTATTTTCAGTTTGTTGCACCAGAGAGTATAAGCAGTTATTTTTGAGCTGGCAAAGAATTGGAAATTGAGAGGATGTCCATCAATTGGAGAATGGCTAAACAAATCATGGCATATGATTATGATGGAATGTTATTGTGTTATAAAAATAATGAGCAGAATTGTTTCAGAAAATGTAAGAAGACTTATAGGAACTGATGTAAAGTAAAGCGATCAGAATTAGGACACTACACAATAAGAGTAATTTTATAAAAATGAACAGCTGTGAAAGACTTATCTGATCAAACAATGATGCAAGACAATTCGTAACCATCTCATGATGAAAAATACTATCCATCTCCAGAGAGGGAACAGACAAATTCTGAGGGCAGATTGAAGCATAATTTAAAAACGTTTTCTCTCTTTTGTGTATTTATTTTCTTTTGCAACATGGTTAATATGAAAATATGTTTTGCATGATTTCACATGTATAATTGCTATCCATATTGCTTACCTTCTCCAGAGAAAAGGAAGGGAGGGAGGGAGAAAATTTGGAACTCAATTTTTTAAAAATTTAATTAATTAATTTATTTTGAATTTTACAATTTTCCCATTACTCTCGCTTCTCTCCCCCCCCTCCAGAAGGCAGTCTGTTAGTTTTTACATTGTTTCCATGGTATACATTGATCTAGGTTGAATGTGATGAGAGCAAAATCATATCCTTAAGGAAAAGAAATAAAGTATAAGAGATAGCAGAATTACATAATAAGATAACGTTATTTTTTTTAAATTAAAGGTAATAGTCTTTAGTCTTTGTTCAAACTCTACAATTCTTTCGCTGGATATAGATGGTATTCTCCAATGCAGATACCCCAGAATTGTGCCTGATTTTTGCACTGATGGAATGAGCAAGTCCATTAAGGTTGATCATCACTGCCATGTTGCTGTTAGGGTGTACAGTGTTCTGGTTCTGCTCATCTCGCTCAGCATGAGTTCATGCAAATCCTCCCAGGCTTCCCTGAATTCACATCCCTCCAGGTTTATTATAGAACAATAGTGCGGGGCGGCTAGGTGGCCCAGTGGATAGACCACTGGCCCTGGAGTCAGGAGTACCTGAGTTCAAATCTGTCCACAGACACTTAATAATTACCTAGCTGTGTGACCTTGGGCAAGCCACTTAACGCTGTTTGCCTTACAAAAAACCTAAAAAAAAAGAACAATAGTCTTCCATGACATACCTATACCACAGTTTATTAAGCCATTTCTCAACTGAAGGACATTTACTTGAATTCCAATTCTTTGCCACCACAAACAGAGCTGCTATGAATATTTTTGTACAAGTGATGTTTTTACACTTTTTCATGATCTTTTCAGGATATACACCTAGTAGTGGTATTACTGGATCAAAGGGTATGCACATTTTTGTTGCCCTTTGGGCGTAATTCCAAATTTCTCTCCAGAAAGGTTGGATGAGTTCACAAATCCACCAACAATGTATTAGTGTCCCCGATTTCCCACATCCCTTCCAATGGAACTCAAAATTTTTTTACATGTAAGTAATTCTATTATTTTTGTTATGCCTTCAAAATTGGGAGAAAATGGCAAACAAGCAACTGCCAATATTTGATTTTTTTTAATTTTGAAATTCACAAACAAAATAAAATGAACTTTTGAGATCGACTATAAAATAGAAAAAAAGGATTATCTATGAAACCAATGTACACAGCTTGACTTTATTTTGGGATAATAATGACTCGAAATAACAATTTCAAACCTTTCTCATTTCATCTGACATTTCTTCTGTTATACTTTGTTTATTATCAAAATACCCCAATTTCTTTCCTTATTATTTTGGGGTATAGGGAAAAAGAGGCAGGACAATCCTATTGCTATCCTGTTCTACAGAAAATTGAAAAAAAATCAACCAACAAAATATTTGTAATTAAAGCACATAGTCAAAGAACTGCCACACTGTCCATTTTACCAATTGGACTTTTTATCCTATAACTAATATCAACCACTTCTTGGTAAGGATACAAGTTGTACAGGGCTTGATAAGCCCGTGATATTCTGGTTAATCATCGCAATAATAAGAGGGGAAATCTTGCCAAGTCGTTGGTCTCCACAATATTGCTATCATTAACAATGACTCCCTGAAGTCTATATTATTCCACACAGCTTTTCTTAATTTCACTGAAACTGCCTATGTTTTATGGCACATAACATTCACACGCAAAAATTTATTCAGTTATTGTCGTATTTAGCATAGGACACCATCAGTTTACTTTCCAGTTTTGATATAACAAAAGGAGTTGGTGCTAATTTTTGTATACTTGGGTCCCTTTCCTTTCCTGAAAGGTATATGCCCTCTAGTGTATCACTGACTAAAGATTTTTTTGATTTGGAGGGAATTTACAGTTTCAGCAACAATATATGTTTTCCCCAAATCCTTCCAACACTTCTATTTTTTTTCCCTTTTCATCTTTGTCACTTGCATGCAGACCTTTTCTATCTATGTCACATATTCATCAGAAGTTAATCTCAGTCTACAGTGTAATCCATTTCTACACGGGTCCATACCTATTTACTTCTTGACTCCTTTGCAGTATTTCTAACATTTTTTAGTGCTTAGTAGGTACTGGAAATGTAATGGAAGTATTGGGGGGTTTTTTTGGGGGGGGGTTTGCAAAGCAATGGAATTAAATGACTTGTCCAAGGTCACACTAAGTAATTATTGAGTGTCTGAGGTTGAGTTTGAATTCAGGTCCTCCTGACTCCAGGGCAGGTGCTCTATTCAATGTGCCACCTAGCTGCAACCTATAATTGAAGTATTTAGATTAAATGAACAAAAGGCTATTTTACTCATTTTCTTTTGTGCTTTTCATAACAGATCATTTCAATTTCCCAAGATCTATATTTCTAAGTTGACTGGTATAACTGCACATTTTGCCCTTCCTCTAATATTGGAATGAGACATATGAATGTACTTTGGATGAGAATCTACACTTAAAGTTGGAAGGGACCACTGAAGCCACTTCATCCAATTTCTTCATTTTTAAGAGATGAATAAAATGAGGCAGAGAAAGGTTGATTCTTGTCCAATTAGAGAGCTGCTAGGAAAATCTGAGTCAGGATTTGAACTCAAATGTTGCCTGATTCTAAACATAGTGTCATGTTCATATAAGCAATGCCTCTATTCTGAATAGCGATTTGAATTAAAAGCAATGTGACTGGACGGTTTACCTAATGGACTTTACTATAAGTCTTATGGACCAAAGAATGATAATCATAAAAATAATCAAGGTTTCCATAGTGATGTAATGTTTGCAAAGCATTTTACAAATACTGTTCAATTTAATCCTCACCTCAACCATGAGAGGCAGATGCCCTCATTATCTCCATTTTTCAGATAGGAAAATTCAGGCCGGATTAGGCTACATGACTTTCCCAGGGACATATAGATAGAAAGTGCCAGTAACTGAACTGGGATGTAGGCTTTGTGGTTCTAAGCTTAGTACTTCACCCACTTCCAGGAGGAACTCAAATTTTTTAAAAAATGAATGTTAAAAATATTTTACATGTGATTGAGAAATATTTAGCAAAATAGAAATGTACTTTAAAAAACAATAAAAGAGGCAAACAGGTAAACATTTGCTAAAAGGTACCATAGAAAAGGAACCGATATCAATAATGAATAACTTTGCAGCATAGCATCTAAATTCTCAAATTAAAAGTTAAATTAATTATGGGAGAAAATAGATCATAAAACTATAATGGGGAGGAGTCTCACTTTACATTTTTCAGACCTATATAAATCTAACCACAAAATAAACAGGAAAAAAGTTAAGAAGATGAATACAATTTTAGAAAAATTAGGTATTATAGACCTCTGGAGAATGGGAGCAGATAGGATTATTCCTTTTTCTCACAAAAATTGATCATGCTAAAAAAAACTGATCATTCAGAAACAATTGCAGAAAAGGCAGAAATATTAAATGAAGATTTTGGGGACCATAGCACAATAAAAATTACTTAATGTAAAGTTTACTTTATATTTATAGTTTTACTTTATATAAAGTTCCTTGAAGAATAGATTAAAAGTTTATTGGAAACCAAATAATTTAATTCTAAATAATGTATGTATCAAAGATCATAGAAACAAGCAATAATTTCATTAAAGATAGTGACAACAATGAGACAGCATATCAAAATTTGTGTGATGCAGCCAAAGCAGCGTGTATCTCTAATCACATATATCAATAAAAGAGAGAAAGAGTAGATCAGTGAATTGGCATACAACTAAAAGAAACAGAAAAGAACATATTAGAAATTCCCAATTAAACATCAGAATGGGAATCCTGAAAATCAAAAGAGAGATTAACAAAACTGAAAGTAAAAAAAAAACCTTTGAAATAATAAATAGAACTAGGAGATTTTTGTGATACAAAAAGAAAAAGTTAGACAAACTTCATTGTTTTTAGGAAAGAAAGAATAAATCTAAATTACCAGGATCAAAAATGAAAATGGTGAAAGCACAACCAAAGAGGAGGAAATAAAAGTAATTATTAGGAACTATTTTGCCTGTTTTCCTTTTAATAAAACTGGAAGTCCAAATGAAATGGATATTTATGAAAATATAAATATCCAAATTAAAAGAGGAAATAAAATACTTAACTAAAAAGTCATTGAATAATAAGCCATAATTGAGCTTCCTAAGGAAAAAAATGCAGAACCATATGGAGTTACTAGTGAATTCTACCAAACACTTAAAGAACAATTAAGTCCAATACTATATAAACTGTCTGAAAATATAGATAAAGATGAAGTCTTACCAAAATCCTCCTATGACACAAATATGATAATTGTCACCTATATCAGGGAGAGCAAAACCAGAGAAAAAAACTATAGACTAATTTCCCTAATGAATACTGATGCCAAAGTTTTAAATAAAATACTAAGCAAGGAAATTAAAGCAACATAGCACAAAGATCATGCATTATGGTCACGGGAGTTTTATACCAGAAATTCAGGGCTAGATAAGTATTTGGAAAGCTATAAGCATAATTGACCAGAATAGTAACAAAAGCAACAAAAAGTCATATGATTATATTAATAAAGGCAAAAAAATCCCTTTTAGACATAACATAATATCCATTCTTAGTAAAAAAAAAAAAAAAACACCAGAAAGCATAGGAATTGCTGGAGTTGCTTTTTTTTGAGAAAAAAAAAAGATTTTATTTATTTTGAGTATTACAAATTTTCCTCCCTGCCCCCCCAATACTTCTATTCTGGAGGTAGCTAGCACACATTTTGGGGGGGAGGGAGTCAGTCTCCTGACTTTTCCCCAGCATCACACTGACACTAATTGCAAGGTTGCATTTTCCATCACTAAGAGATTACTAATCTTAGCAACCAAACAACATCAACCTTTGTTAATAGGTGAGGGAGCCCAGACCCAAGAGTGAAAGTGGCCTGGCCTGAATCACTTTCCCAACCCTGAAGGTCAACCTGGGCTCCATCCCACTCCAAGGCCACTCTAGAGATGCCATTCTTTTTTTTTTAAAGATTTTATTTATTTTAAGTTTTACAATTTTCCCCCTGATCTTACTTCCCTCCCCCCACCCCCTACAGAAGGCAATTTGCCAGTCTTTACAATGTTTCCATGGTATACACTGATTCAAATTGAATGTGATGAGAGAGAAATCACATCCTAAAAGAAGAAACATAAAGTATAAAAGATAGCAAAATCAGACAATATCAGGTTTTTGTTCTAAATTAAAGGTAATACTCCTTCGTCTTTGTGCAAACTCCACAGTTCTTTCTCTGGATACAGATGGTATTCTCCATTGCAGAGAGCCCCAAATTGTCCCTGATTGTTGCACTGATGGAATGAGCAAGTCCATCAAGGTTGATCATTGGCCCCATGTTGCTGTTAGGATGTACAGTGTTTTTCTGGTTCAGCTCATCTCATTCAACATCAGTTCATGCAAATTCCTCCAGGCTTCCCTGAAATCCCATCCCTCCTGGTTTCTAATAGAACAATAGTGTTCCATGACATACATAGACCACAGTTTACTAAGCCATTCCCCAATTGAAGGACATTTACTTGATTTCCAATTCTTTGTCACCACAAACAGGGCTGCTATGAAATTCTTGTACAAGTGATGTTTTTAACCTTTTATATCATCTCCTCAGGGTATAGACCCAGTAGTGGCATTGCTGGGTAAAAGGGTATGCACATTTTTGTTGCCCTTTGGCCATAGTTCCAAATTTCTCTCCAGAAAGGCTGAATGAGTTCACAGCTCCATCAGCAATGTAATAGTGTCCCAGATTTCCCACAACCCTTCCAACAATGATCATTATCCTTTCTGGTCCTATTGGCCAGTCTGAGAGGTATGAGGTGGTACCTCAGAGAAGCTTTAATTTGCATTTCTCTAAGAAAGTAATGATTTAGAGCATTTTTTCATATGACTATGGATTGCTTTGATCTCTTCATCTGTAAATTTCCTTTGCATATCCTTTGACCATTTGCCAACTGGGGAATGTCTTTTTTTTTAAAAAAAAATATGACTCAGTTCTCTGTATATTTTAGAAATGAGTCCTTTGTCAGAAACATTAGTTGTAAAGATTGTTTCCCAATTTACTACATTTCTTTTGACCTTGGTTATAGTGGTTTTGTCTGTGCAAAAGCTTTTTACTTTAATGTAATTGAAATCATCTAGTTTGTTTTTAGTGATGTTCTCTATCTCTTCATTGGTCATAAACTGCTCCCCTTTCCACAGATCTGACAGGTAAACTAGTCTTTTAGCTTCTAGTTTGCTTATAGTATTCTTTTTTATGTCTAAACACTGTAACCATTTGGATCCTATCTTGGCAAAGGGTGTGAGGTGTTGGTCTAATCTAAGTTTCTTCCATACTGACTTCCAATTTTCGCAGCAGTTTTTATCAAAGAGAGAGTTTTTATCCGAATAGCTGGACTCTTTGGGTTTATCAAACAGCAGAATATTATAATCATTTCCTGCTATTGCACCTAGTCTATTCCACTGATCCACCACTCTATTTCTTAGCCAATACCAGACAGTTTTGATGACTGATGCTTTATAATATAATTTTAGATCAGGTAGGGCTAAGCCACCTTCTTTTGCACTTTTTTTCATTGAATCCCTGGAAATTCTTGACTTTTTATTTCACCATATGAATTTACTTACCACTTTTTCTAACTCATCAAAGTAATGAGTTGCTTTTTTTTAAATGATAAGTAGTATGTCTATCTAAAACCAAGAACAAATATTATCTCTAATAGGGACAAACTAAAAACCTTTCTAATAAGATTATTGGCAAGATATCAATTATCACTATTATTATCCAGTATTGTGTTAGAGATGCTAGTTATAGAAAGAAGACAAGAAAGTGAATTTGAAGGAATAAGAAGTTGCAATGAGGAAACAAAACTATCCTATTTTGAAGATGATAGTTTACTTAGAGAAGCCATGAAAATTAATTAAAACACATGTCAAAACAATTAACAACTCCAGGAAAATTACAGGATATAAAATAAATCCACACAAATCATCAGCATTTCTATATATTTCTAACAAAATTCAGCAAAAAAGAGATATAAAGAAAAATTCCATTTAAAATAACTGGAGCCAGGATAAAATACTTGGGAGACTACCTGCCAACACACCCCCACTCACACACCCACACAGCTATATAAACACAATTACAAAGCACTCTTTATATAAAGACAGATCTAAATAATTGTTGAAATATTAATTGCTCATGGGCAGGTCGAACCAATATAATACAAATGATAATTCTATCTAAATTAATTTACTTATTCAGTGCATTCCCCAACGACCAAAGGATTACTTTTGTTGGACTTCTACACAGCTCTACCAACAGTTTGTCCAAGTTCATGTTTGTTGCTTCCATGACTATCTATCCATATCATCCTCTACTGTCCTCTTCTTTTCTGCCTTCAATATTTTCTGACATCTGGTTCTTTTCCAATGCTCTATCCATTGTACTTAGTTATTTTTAAAGCCTCAATCAGACAGTCATTTTGCTTTCTTACTCTTCTTTTCCTTTGAAATTTTTTTGTTCCTGCTATAAAGAATTACTTCGTAGTGATAGAAAAAAATTACAAAATTTAACTGGAGGAAAAAAGGTCAAGAAAATCAATTTTAAAATATGAACAAAGGGGACCTAGCAGCACTAAATCTCCAATTATGCTACAAAACTGTAATCGTCAAAACAATCAGATTCTGGATGAGAAATAAAGTAGATGACCAATGGCGTAGATTCCAACATACAATTTACAGAAGCAAGTGAGCATAGTAGCTCAGTGTTTGATAAAATCAAAGATTGCAGATACTGGAACAAGAATTCACTGTTTGACAAAAATTGCTAGAAAAAGTGGGAAGCAGTCTGGTAGAGACTAGCTATAGACCAGCTACTCACACTGTACACAAAATTCAAGATGAATACATGACTTAGATATAAAGGATATTATATGCCAATTAGAGGAGCATGGAAGAAATTATCTGTCACATCTATGATAGGGGAAGAGAATTCATGACCAAATCAAAAAGTTAGATAGGTTCATGGGAGGCAAAATGGATATTTTTGATTATTAAAAAAATCCAAAATTTTTTGCCCCGAAAAACCCCAATGAAGTCAAAATGAGAAAAAAAAGCAAGAAACTGGGGGGGAATATTTTGCAACAAGTTTCTCTGAGAGAGGTCTCATTAAAATATATAAAGAACTAAACCAAATTCATAAAAATAGGAACCATTACCTAATTTATAAGTGGGCAAAGGATATGAAGAAGTTTTCAGAAAAAGAAATTAAAGCTATCAATAATCATGAAAAATGCTGTGAATCACTAATGATCAGAGATGCAAATCAAAACAACTCTGAAATACCACTTCACACTCATTATATTGGTTAGCATGACAAAAAAATGACAAATTCTGCAGGAGATTTGGGGAAATAAGTAAATTAAAGAATGGTGTACTAGTCTAACTATTCGGGAGAACAGTTAACTATGCCTAAGGGGTTATAAAATTGTGCATCCCTTTTGCGTCTGTAACATCATTACTAGGCCCATGCCACAAAGAGATAAAAGAAAAAGGGAAAGGACCCATAACAGCTCTTTTTGTGATGGCAAAGTATTGGAAACCAAGGGGTTACCCCCTCAGTTGAGGAATGGTTAAACAAGTTATGGTATATAAATGTGATAGAATACTATTGTGGTGAAAAAAAATGATGAAAAGGATGGTTTCAGAAAAACCTGGGAAGACTTATATAAATCTACGGAAAGTGAAGTGAATAGAACCAGGAAATCATCTACACAGTAGCAGCAATGTTATAAAGATAATCAGTTGTGAAAATCTTTGTGAATCTGATCAATATAATGAGTCAGTACTGCTCCAAAGGACTCAATGTAAAATGCTCTCCACTTTCAGAAAGAGAATTGATAGATTTATAGATTGAAGGATTTTTTTCTTTATTTTTCAGAATTTGACTAATGGAGAAATGTTTTGAATGATTTCCTACATATAATGGGTATCATATTTCTTGCCTTTTCAGTGAGTAGGAAAGAGAGAGAGAATTTGGAACTAAAAATGAAAAGATTTAAAACAAAACATTACATGCAATAGACTTGTCACCATACAAAGCATCAGTTGGGAGGATGCCACGTGACAGCATGTCTGACTATATTACAGGACCTTATAATACAAAAACATAACGACATGAAAATACACGGATATCCATAATACACAGAAATTAATAAAAAGCAATAAGCTTGGCTAAATAAAGTGGCAACAATGATGCTCTCAATAGGCCTACATATAAAATATGACTTAAATATAAGCAGTAGCATGTATACAAAACAGTGAACAGACATTTTATTGCATAAACGATACAAAAAGTTGTTATATGAACATAACAGCAAAACAAGCAAATAAAAACTGTGACCACTCACATAGTTCACACATACAACAGTAAATATAAGCAAATTGATGCGAGGCCCATTTCCCATGGGCAATCTCAAGTATTATCACTGAGATACATGTGTAATTGGATCTTCAGATTTCCCTTTAACATCATAACTTCGCCTAATCACTGGTCTGGTAGGTCTAGTTCTCCTGTCACTGACATATTTCTTTGTTCCTATTCCAAAACTAGTGGTTGGTATGGTCTGACCATCAGGATCATTATAGACTTGTGTGTCTACACCCAGCCTAGCAGCCATGTCAGGTTGACCATTAGCATGTTAGATCCCTGGGGGTTGATTCTATACCCTCTCTGTAGCAGTTTTGAACAAAAAAGGAGTTGCCTCTGATTTCAATTCTTCTGCCTTGTAATAAAAGACACAGTCTCCTTCAATGGATGCATCATTTTCAGCCCCCATAGCTGGGTCAGGAAGTCTTTGTACACTGGTGGACAGACAGTCTCTTTCCCTCAGCCGTTGCCTAGGTGAATGTCCGGCAGTTCTTTCCACCTGCTCATTAGAAACTCCAATTAAGTCTCCTATGGGCAATAGATGGTTGTAGTGAATAGTCTTGATGGGGCCCCCCTCCAGTCTCTGAGGCTATTTTGTAAGCTGGAAAATTGCCAAATCTCTCAAAGTGGTTTAAAAAAATCCAGCTCAACAGATGAAAGAGTCTTTTTTCAGTGTTTCCTTCAAATGTCGGAATTTTGTAATATTCAGGATGCAAGTTTAAGGCTGAAAACCACTGGCTGCCTACCAGATAATTCAGAACATCTTGCACCTGTGGCACAATGTACTGGTCCCCTTTAATCTCCTTGTTCCAAGTCAATAATCAGCACACATCTGTCTATTTCCATTTTACTTAGGCGCCATCATAATGGGTGATTCATGGTTTGCTAGATTCTGTGATGGTGCCATTAATCTCTTTGAGGTGGTTTCTGAGATCCTCTCTCATAGACAGAGGAATCCTCCTAGAGCTTTCTCTGAATGGTCTGGAGTCAGGGAAATGGACTCATGCAATGAAGTTCCAGTCTCAATTTATGCTTCTGCTCTTATATGCTTTTATGCTTTTGCTCCCCAAAGTCAAATATTTCAGCATCCAGTGTAGAGGGTAAACACTTGGGCTCCTGCGAAGTTTCCTGGAACCCAAGCCTTTACACAGTCTTCATGGATTGCAAAAGTGTGAAGGTATTATATCCCAACTTGTTGCTTGTAGAATTTTGCTAGAATTGTGAAAAGACTAGAATAAATTGCAATCGGTGCTAACACTCCAGGTGAGTGTTGGAGGCTCTGGATGTGGCAGAGTCAAAATGTCCCTCTGTCGATACAACTTCCTTTGGAAAATTTCAAACTTATTTGAACATATCCCAGGTTTGAATAATCTTTATTATTCAAACCAAGTCCATATCCTGTCAGAGATTTTAAAGATATTTCACCCAAATATCTATCATAAAAAGATTTCCCCAAAATGAGAGTAATTTGAGATCCACTGTCCAGGACAGCATTTCAGTCCACATTATCAGTTTTACTGTTACCTCTACATGAGATCCTATGAGTCCAAGTGGAAAAGATTGCATAAGGAAATGATGATGAGATCAATGTGACTGTCTTTGGGGCTCAAGGTGACATTCCCCCATCCCACTCTGGTTTCCCAAAGCTAAGTTAGAAAATTTTAACTAATTCATGACCAACACTACATTCCCTTTGCCCCCACACCCAACATAAGTACGACCCTCTAATCCACCTTTATAACAAAAGGTAAATAGGGTTGTTCCTCTGATGATTATCTGATGGAGGTGTTCTTAGGTCAGGTCTTCCTGCCTTCCATTCCCTTGTCCCCTCCTTCTCTAAGCAGAGTAGGATTGCTTACAGCTCCAACCCTCACCTGATAGCATTGACTTCTGTGTCTGCAGCTCAACCCTGCTTTGCTCCTGTGGCCCACATTCCAGAAGTGTAGAGGGTGCTGAGGCTGAACCCCATGAACTAGATCACCCCTTGAAGCTCTGGGGAACTTGCCTCACCTCAGACATTGCTGGTGATGGTTTCTGGGTCTGCATAGATGAGGTAATGATGTGAGCTACACAAGGGTCATGCACCCAGACCTGGCCCAGTCTCTTCAGTGTAATGTTTTCTTGTATTCTCAGGTTCAAGAGCATCTAGCTATCTGTCTCTGCATAGGCTATTGCATCCTAAAAAGGAACTCTACTCTGGGGCCTTTCAGGGTTTCAGGCACAAAATTGTTCTCCTGGGAACATGATTCCTATCCGGAGAAGATGATTATTTAGGGCTTTTAGTTTCTGCATGGCTTTCAGCCTTATCCAGGGATACCTGGATTTAATTGAGACCCAGTATCTCTGTAAAAAATATCTTCCTAAAAAAAACATCTTCCTTGATTAGAAAGTAATTGTAGCAGTAATTACACATGCTCAGAGGACAGACAGGTCTTCAGATTCCCAAGAATGACTTCCTATTATCAATTTCTTAGTATATTTCCATAGTCAAAATTCTCAGGCAGGACTAATTACTGAGTTTTCCTCACCTGCCCTAAGATCAGTGACCTTAATTATACACTCCTCCAAATCTTTCACGTTTCTACCCAATATCCTTTAAGGGTCCTTATTCTTCAGATCTGAGTGTACTAGTAACTTAAGATCTCTGTGCTAATAAAATAAAAATAAAAAAATTTTAAAAAATAACCTCTATGCTTTTCAACTGCAAAAGTAAGACAGTTACTTTGCCTTAGCTATTGCTTTAGCTCCCATCTTTTTTAATTGATATTTTATTTTATTTTTCTAATTACATGTTATGAAAGTTTTTCAACATTCATCCACGTGCATATTTAAAAGGTAAATAATTTCCTTCCACCCTCCCTTCCCACCCCCACCTCCACTAAGCAGCAAAAAATCTAGGGAACATTTTACATATACATTTGTGTTTAGCATGCTTACAATTTAGTCATTTTCTGTATGAGGAATTAGGATAAAGAGAAAAGGAAAAAAAATCATGGCATAGGAAGGGAAAAAGCCCCCATCTTTTCTAGAGATTTCTCCATGTGTTTCCATATATTTGTTTTGGCCAGGCAATTGGGACCAAGTGACTTACTTGTCCAGGGGCACACAGCTAGTAAGTATGAAGTGTCTGTGGTCATATTTGAACTCTATTAATGCAATTTAGAAAGGTATAGCACATCAGCAACAGTCGTCTATAGACTGATATCCCGTGCTTAAACAACTCAGCAGTATAGCAAAAGGCATGAATCCAAATCATAAAAACAGTACCAGTGTCTTTTTCATGTATAATCATTTATCAATCAATTAAAAATACAATAGCATTCAGATGTTTAAAGCAATATACCATATCAATAAATTCAGCAATTCCAATTAGAAACTACTTCCTATGAAGAAAATATAAATGAAAACAATTACAAGCAAAAAGTGCTTTCCAAAATGGGAAGGCAAAATGTGTTTTGGAAATAAACTAATGGGGGCGTGGGGAGAGGAGGGAAGAATTTTTTTTTGGGGGGGGGAACAATTTGAAACTCTTAAAAAAGTTTTCCCACCTTTCTGCATCCATCTAATCTTGATTGTTCTGGTTTTATTTATGCATTTTTTAAATTTAATGTAATCAAAATGATCCATTTTGCATTTTATATTCTTCTCTAACTCTTATTTGGTCATAAACTTCTCCCCTCTCCACAGATCTTACAGATAAACTATTCCTTGTCCTCCTAATTAACTTAAGGCATCAACCTTTATATTGAAATTCTATACCCATTTCGACCTAATCTTGGTATAGGGTCTTAGATGTTGGTCTATACCTAATTTCTGCCATACTATTTTCCAGTTTCCCAGCAGTTTTTATCAAATAGTGAGTTCTTATCCCATAAACTGGAATCTTTGGGTTTATCAAACAGTAGATTACTACAGTAATTTGCTATTGTTTCTTTTGTACCTAATCTATTCCACTGATTCAACACTATTTCTTAGGCAGTATGAGAGAGTTTTGGTGATTGCCACTTTATAATGCAGTTTTAGGTCTGGTATGGCTAGGCCACTTTCTTTTGCATTTTTTTAAAACAAATTTCCTTGATATTCTTGATCTTTTGTTCCTCCAGATGAATTTTGTTCCTATTTTTTCTAACTCTATAAAATAATTTTTTGGTAGTCTGATTGGTGTGGTACTGAATAAGCAATTTAATTTTATTTGGGCATCTAGGTGACATAGTGGATAGAGCGCTGGCCTAGGAGCCAGGAGGACTGGAGTTCAAATCCAGTCTCAGACAGTATTAGCTATGTGACCTTGGGACTTTGACTGCCTCACATACAGATCTATCTACAGTTGTCTTGATACACATCTGACCATTGGACCCAGATGACTCTGGAGGAGAAAGTGAGTCTGATGACTTAGCTCAGTCCCACCTCCCTCAAATCCAATTCATGTGCTTGTCACAGCATCACCACCCTTATGTCATGGTCCTTTTCCAGAACGAAGGATGAAAATATTAATTTAATTTTGGAAGAATTGTCATTTTTATTATATTAAGTTGGTCTATCCATGAGCAACTGATCTTTTTTCAAGTGTTTATCTGACTTTATTTGAATAAAAATGTTTTACAATATTGGTCATATAGTTTTGGGGTTTGTCTTGGCAGATAGACTCCCGAATATTTTATGTTGTTTACAGTTAATTTAAATGGAATTTCTCTTTCTATATCTTATTGCTGGACTTTGATGGTAACATGTATAGAAATACTGATGATTTGTGTAGGTTTATTTTAAATCCTGCAACTTTGCTAAAGTTATTGTTTAAAGTAAGGTAATTGTTTAAATTGTTTAAAGTTTAAAGTAAAGTAATTGTTTTAAGTAAAAACTACGTTAACAACTAAAAAACTTAGTTGATTTTTCTAGAATTTTTCTAAGTATAACATCATATCATCTAAAGAGTGAGAGTTTTGTTTCCTCATTGCCTATTCTAATTCCTTCAACTTCATTTTCTTTTCTTATTGCTAAAGTTAACATTTCTAATTCAGTGTTGAATAATAGTGGTGATAATGGCATCCTTGTTTCACCCTTGATCTTATTGGAAATGCTTTTAGCTTATCCCCATTACATATAATACTTGCTGATGGTTTTAGACAGATACTGCTTATCATTTTAAGGAAAACTCGATTTCTTCCTATGCTTTTTCTAGTTTTGGGGGGTTCTTTTGTTTGGTTTTTGCAAGGCAATGGGGTTAAGTGACTTGCCCAAGGCCGCAAAGCTAGGCAATTATTAAGTGTCTGAGATCAGATTTGAACTCAGGTACTCCTGACTCCAGGGCCAGTGCTCTATCCACTGTGCCACCTAGCTGCCCCTTTTCTAGTGTTTTTAATAGGAATGAGTGCTGTATTTTGTCAACAGTTTTTTTTAGCATCTGTTGAATTAATCTTATGATTTGTTAGTTTTGTTATTGATATGATCAATTATGTTGATTGTTTTCCTAATATTAAACCATTCCTACATTCCTGGTATAAAATCTACCTGATCACGGTATATTATCCTAGTGATCATATGCTGTAATCTCTTTGCTAATATTTTATTTAAAATTTTTGAATCACTATTTATTAGGGAAATTGGTATATAATTTCCTTCTCTGTTTTGGATCTTTCTGGTTTGGGTATCAACACCATATTGGTGTCACAGAAGGAATGTGATAGAACTCCTTCTTCCCCTATTTTTCAAATAGTTTATATAGAATTGGAATTAATTTTTCTTTAAATGTTTCATAGAATTCACTTGGGAATCCATCTGGCCCTGGAGATTTTTGCTTAGGAGTTCATTGATGGCTTATAATTTCTTCTTCAGAAATGGGGTTATTTAAGTATTTTATTTCCTCTTCTGTTAACTTGGGCAATTTATATTTTTCTGGATATTCATCCATATCACTTAGATTGCTAGATTTATTGGCATGCAGTACAGCAAAATAGCTCTGAATTATTATTTAATTTCCTCTTCATTGGTGCTGAATTCATCCTTTCCATTTTTGATACTGGTAATTTGGTCTTCTTTTTTTAATCAAATTAATCAAAATTTTAAATATTTTATTGATTTTTTTCATAAAATCAACTTTTAGTTTTATTTATTAGTTTAATAATTTTCTTACTTTCAGTTTTATTTTCAGATTTTCTTTGCTTATCAAAATTTCTAATTTGGTATTTAATTGGGGGTTTTAATGTATTCTTTTTCTAGCTTTTTTGGCTGCACAGCCAATACATAGATCTTTTCTTTCTCTAGTTTATTCATGTAAGCATTTAGAGATATAAAACTTCCCCTAATGCCTGCTTTGGCTGCATCCCACAAGTTTTGGTATGTTGTCTCATTATTGTCATTATCTTGGATGAAATTATTATTTCTCTGATTTGTTGCATGATCCACTCATTCTTTAAACTTTGATTATTTAGGTTCCAATTAAGTTTTAGTCTATCTTTTCATAACCCTTTTCACACATAATTTTATTGCATCATGATCTGAAAAGGAAGCATATAAGATTTCTCATTTTCTGAATCTCGTTGTGAAGTTTTCCTGCCCCAAAACATGATCAGGTTTGGGTAGGTGCCCTGTTCCACCGAGAAAAACATATTCCATTCAATTTTCTCCAAAATTTTCTCTAACTTTTCTAAAATTCTGTTCACCTCCTTAACTTCCTTCTTGTTTGTTTTGTGGTTAGATTTAGTAGTTTTGTTGCCTAAGTTTGTACCCATTTTATGTCTGACTCATTTCTTTAATCTTTGTATAGTATTGATATTACTTCATTGTCTATGGTACTTTTTAGAAAGATATAGTTTAAGGGTGGCTAGGTGGCACAGTGGATAAAGCACAGACCCTGGAGTCAGGAGTACCTGGGTTCAAATCTGGTCTCAGACACTTAATCATTATTTGGGCAAACCACTTAATCCCATTTGCCTTGCAAAAAAAAAAACCCTAAAAAAAAAAGAGAGATGTAGTTTCCTTCCTCATTCCTTTTAATTACATCTATTTTTACTTTAGTTTTGTCTGAGATCAGGATTGTAACCTCGGCTTTCTTTACTACAGTTAAGCATAATATATTCTGCTCCAGTCTTTTAGTATCTCTCTGCTTCAAATGGGTTTCTTGTAAATAACATTGTAGGATTCAGGTTTCTAATACACTCGGCTATCCACTTCTGTTTTATGGGAGAGTTCATCCCATTCACTTTCACTGTTATGATTACTAACTCTGCATTAGCCTTCATCCTATCCCCCAAACTGCTCCCCCCCCCCTGTACTTTTCCCTCTTCTTTCAACCTGTCTCTCTTCACCAGTATTGTTTTGTTTTGGGTTGATATTTGTACAAGGCAATGTGTTTAAATGACTTGCCCAAGGTCACACAGCAAATTACTTATTAAGGGTCTGAGGTCAGATTTGAACTCAAGTGGTCCTGACTCTAGGACTGGTGCTCTATCCACTGCACCACTTAGCTGCCCCTCACCAGTGTTTTGCTTCTGGCCATCACCTCCCTCAATCTTTCCTCCCTTCAATCAGTTCCCCTCCCTCTTCTTTTCCCTTTCCTCTCTTACTTCTACCCTCCTTCTGCCCTCCCTTTTATCAACCTTCTTCCCTTTTTCTTCTTTCCCTTTCTATTTACCTATAGGATAAGATAAATTTATAAACCCAACTGAATCTATATGTTATTTCCACTTTGAGTCAAATCCGATGAGAGTAAAATTCAAGCAGTTCTCACAACCCTCCCTTCTTGCCCTCTACTGTAATAGGTCCTTTGTGATACGATTATCTTAGTCTGCTCTCTTTCCCTCTTTTCCTCATACAAACTTTTTTCATATCTTAATTAATTTTATATCATCACATGAAAATCAGCTTATTCCCACACTTTCTATCTAAGTATACTCTTTCAAATAGAGATATGGTTCTCAATAGTTACAAGTATCATCTTTCCATGTAGGGAAGTAAACTTTATTCTTATTGAATAACATTCTTTTTCATTTCCTATTTACCTTTTTATATTTGAAGATCAAATTTTCTGTTTAGCTCTGGTCTTTTCATCAGGAAAGTTAGAATGTCCTCTGTTTCATTGAGTATCCCTTTTTTTGCTCCTGAAAGAACATGCTCAATTTTGCATGATAGTTCTTGGTTGTAATCCAAACTCCTTTGGCCTCTACAATACCATATTTCAGGTCCTCTGATCCTTTAATGTTGAAGCAGTCAAGTCCTATGTAATCCTGACTGTGGCTCCTGGTTATTTGGATTTCTTCTTTCTGGTTGCTTGCAGTATTTTCTTCTTCATCTGATAATTCTGGAATTTGGCTACAATTTTCCTTGGCATTTTCATTTTGCGATCCCTTTCAGAAGGTGATCAGTGGATTCTTTCAATGACTATTTTACCTTCTGGTTCTAGATCAACAGGGCAGTTTTACTGGATGATTTCTTGAAACTTGTTATTCAAGCTCTTTCTTCTTATGAATTTTATGTAATCCACTCATTCTTAAATTATCTCTCCTGTATTAATTTTCCAGGTCAGTTCTTTTTCCAATGAGGTATTTTACATTTTATTCTATTTTTTTCATTTTTAAAAATTTTGTTTGATTCTTGAAGTTTCATAAAGTCCTTAACTTCCATTTGCCCAGCTCTAATTTTCAAAGAATTAATTTCTTCAATTAGCTTTTGCATCTCCTTTTCCATTTGACAAATTCTACTTTTGAAGTAGTCGTTTGCTTCTTCCATTTTCCCAGTTCAGCTTTTTAAATATTATTTTCTTTGTCCATTGGCCCTATTGTATTTCAGAGTTGTTGTGCCCTTCAGCGTTTTGGTTTCCTGTTCCAAGTTGATGGATCTCTCTTGCATACCTCTCATTTCTTTTGCCAATTCTTCTACTTGATTTTTAAAATCCCTTTTTGATTTCTTCCGATTGTACTTTTTAGACTTTAGACCAATTCCTATTCCCCTCTCGGACTTCACATATGGACCTTTTCCCAATGTCCTCTTAGGAAATGATGTTTTGATCTTCCTTATTGCCATAGTAGCTTTGTCTGGTTAGGATTCTTCTCTGTTTCCTACTCATTTTTAGCCTAGTTGGTGGTTTTTATTTTCTCCCAGGCCACAGAGGAGCAATGTCTAAAACTTCCAGAGTTTGAGTCCGAAGGCCTCTGTTGGTGATCTGGGCTTTGGCTGAGAGTCTCCTGCTGCCTTCCCTATGCCTGCCTTCCCTATGTCCATGGTCCCCCTGTATCGCAGTGGGTTGCACCTTTCCTGAAATCCTTCCAAGATATCTTAAGCTGGAAAATGTTCCACTCTGTCTTTTTGTGGATTCTGTCACTCCATAATCCATTTAGATGCTTGATTAACATTGTTTCTATGGAAAACTCTGAAGACTCAGGTATGTTCCTGGTTTCTCACCACCATCTTGGCTCTACCCTTGAATACTATTTCTTAACAGGGAAGGAGGGGTCCCAAGTTCTATCTCTAAGACTCCCTTCCACAAATTCCACAAAGAACACATATACCAAATAGGGAAAAAAAATCACTTAACTAAACCAACAACAAAACAGAAATCAGAGAAAGTATCTAAAGAAGAATATATACCAGACTCAGTACCAAGCACATAGTAGACAATATGTATTTATTGGCTGATGGACAACATGGAGTGAAGGAGCTCTCCCATGGGAAACAAGGTAATTTAGCTCAACCAAGAAAAAGTTCCAAATCCAAGTAAAAGGGAAATTTCCTGAAGTCTCTACTCTAACAGGCTGAGGATTGAGACAGCTTCTTTCATGTTGGCTTCTTCCCAGAGTTCTTCCTTTAGCAACCCGAAGTACATCACTCATTTTCTCTAGAAGCTGGAAACCAAGAGTCCCGAAGATGTTGAAGAATTCACCCAAAGTGACAGAAGAGATCTCTCTTCTCTCCTGCTCTTGCCAACTATGTTCCACCTCTCATACTTGCAGGACATTGATATCCACCCACGAGAGGAGAGTCTCCTATCAATGGGCTTTGGGTCTCAGGCTACACAAATATCTACATGCCAGCTCCTGTCTATAGGAAGAACAGGATCAAAGAAGCATCACCCTAGAGTTGGAAGGGACTTCAGAGATTATCAAGTACAATTTCCTCCCTTATTTTTCCAGAGGAAGGAACTGAGACCAAGGGAATGAAGCCACTTGCCCAAGATCACACATGGGATCCTAGATCTACAGCTGGAAATTGTATAGATGAGGAAACTGAGGCCCAGGGAGGGGAAGTAGCATCAGAAGTGGGATATGAATCCAGATTCTCTACCTAGATAGTCAGGGTTCTTTCCACTGTCCCACATCTCCAGATAGACACTGGAAAAACATTAAACAGAAATGCAATGGATAAATTTGCTTATTTTAATTCTCTTGCTGAGTTTTTGGAACTGTCTTGTCTCCTCAATCCTTGATTCTTCTATTCCATCCTGATAGGCATGGAATATCAGAGCTGGAGGAACCCTCAAAGAACTTCTGGCACAATTCTCTTGTTTGGCACAAGGGGAAACTGAGGGCTAGGGAGCTTAAGTGAGTTGCCTATATAATTCAACTCTTTCTATAAGTTCAGGTTCAATCATACTCTGAGGTCATATTTAGCTCTAAGAAGAAAGGCTAATAAGGAAGCAAAGGCCTTAGAAAGCAGTGCCTCATACCTCTTTTCACATCCCAATGTCTTATTGCCCAGCCTCTCTAATTCAGTTTTCTATTTGTTCCCCAAGTCTCTCTTGCATTCTGCATATCTTCTGCGTGACTTCCTGAAGTTTGGACCTGTATTACTTGCAAACATTAGCTGAGTTCTCTGACTATGACTCATTCACCTTGTGTATGGCTCCTGCCAAGCCCTCTCCTACTTAGCCACTCCTGGTCCACTCCATCTAAACTTTCCTATCCCGCTGGGCCCAAGTTTTGGAATAACATGGGTCTTTACCCACAGTATAGCCAGGAGTTATGTGTTTCCTAGTGAAGGAGTTCTTTGCTTTTTTGGTGTCGTAGAACACTCCCCTCCTCAGCCCCCAACCCATGTCATTGGTGAAGCCAAGGACCCTTTCTCAGAATCATGCCTTCAACTATAGAAACCAACAATGCACTGGCAGACCAAAGAAATCAATTCTACCAAATACAACTATGAAAATATGTATACAAATGGGTTAAAAATCCTAGCATCCCTCTGTCCTGCCTCCCAGACCCATCCAAATTACTCAAGAATTATGGACTTAGTTTATTAAAAAATAAGCAGATTTCAGAAAAGCTACAGGCTGTACTGGAGACAAAAAGGTTTTAGAGCATTCCTCAGTGGGTACATCCCCGAATTTTTCATAAAAGAGTTGATATAACTTTATAAAGGAAAACAGGGTCAGTAGAGCAAAGATTTCTATAGCAACCTGGCAGCCACCTCCTAGAAAATGTTAGGTCCTCTAGACGTACGATTGGCTAAGAAGTAATTTGTGGAAAACAGCTGACCAATTATGTAAGCTCAATATCTAAAGTTTGGTGCTATAAGTCATTCTACAAGGAACAAGAAGCTATTTCCAAAAGTTCACAGCTGTGCTGTGCTCAAGATTGTTTAGAGAACCTCCAAGAGAAAATAAGCAGGGGGGAAGGAGAAAGGAAGGACTGGGGGAAAGAGGAGGGGTGGAAACTAAAGATGTCGAGGTCCCAAAGGAGGACAAGGCAAAGCCTCAAGCTCAAAGACCAAGGTTTTTTATTGGAACAAGAGTAAATGTGAAATCCATATGCATCTGTAGGGTTTGTGGCCAAGCCATGTGACCTGTGAATGACTACACAGTAAAGGACCTAACTCTTGGGAGCCTTCTTAAAGGAGAAATAACACGTAGTGAGGTGAAATGAGGGGAGGGGAGCAAGAGGAGAGACAGAGAGAAGAGAAAAACAGACAGAGAAAGCAAGCCAAGGGGAGATAAAGATATGATAGATAAAGGGAGGGAAGGGGAGAAAAGGAGAGAGGGAGTGAAGGAGGAAGAAAAAAACAGGTAGAGGGGGGGAAAGAGGGGGAAAAGGGAGAGAGATAGGAGGAAAGGGAAGGAAAGAAAAAGGAGAGGGAAGGAGTGGGAAGAAGGAGAGAGGAAGGGGAGAAGAGGGAGAGAGAGTAATGAAGGGAGGGAGAGAGGGAGGGGAGGAGGAGGAGGAGGAAGGAGGAAAGAGGACAAGCAAAGAGAAAGAGAGATAAAGGAGGGTTGGGACTAAGAAGCTATGTTTGGGAATCTGAAATTTCCCCAGGCTGAGATGAACTGATCAGGGGGACACATTCTTGGCCCTTCCCAATCCCCTCCCAAATAAATCTATTACACCCAGCCAAATGATTTCCACTGTGCCCCAGAGTTTGAGGTAGAAAATGAGTGATTAAAATAAAGATGTCTAAAAATGAATAGCCACTGCAGGGTCCTGTCAGCACAACACCATTTCCACAATCCCAGCTGGGAATAGATTTATCAAGCCAGCTTCATTGCATGTGGGGAATTGTAGAGAATGATCTAAACCAGCTGTGGATCCTGCATCTGCTCCTGAGAACCAAAAGAATCCCGTGTTGTTATGGGCCACAAAATGGGACAGAGACAAATTCTTTTGCTCATATCTTGTGCAAGGGGAGCCTGTTGTATGCTCAATGTTGCCAGGTCCGTGTTCTGCTGCCTGTACAAGCAGTCAAGGTCATGAATGGATACTAGATAATTCCCATCTGGGAGCCTTTTTTTTTTCTGAACCCACTTACAGTAAAAACAAAAAAGGATCTTCATAGACTATCTAGGTGGACTTTGCCTTTTCCAGAATCCTTTCCCCAACATGTCGCACTAGTAATCATTCTTCTAGCCTCTGGTTGAAGATATCTAATAGGGGGCATTTCCTAGGTCTCAAGGCAGTCCATTGTATTATTGGATTCTTCTCACTATTGGTTTCTGAGTTCCTTAAGGGCAGAGACTGTCTCTTGCCTCTTTTTGTACTTCCAGTGGAAAAGACCTTAGCTTAAAATGGTCACAGAGATGGCACTGGAACCATCTCCAGTCATCTTGACCTGTGTCTTGTCAATGGACCCAGATGGCTCTAAGGACAGAGTGAGGCTGATGACTTTGCACAGCCCTACCCCATTTACAATCGATTCACTTGCAAGTCAAGACATACCTGCCTGACATCATTGGTCCTCTTTTAGAATGAAGAAAAAATGACAACAATAATTCCCATCACTTAGTCCAGTGCCAAACACAGAGTAGACACTTAATGAATGTTGATTGATTGATTGATTGATTAAATCCTTTATTTTTAGGAAGTTTTTCCTTATGCCAAGCCTAACTTTGGATCTGTACAACTTCCTGCTGTTGTTCTGGGGCCAAGCAGGACAAATTAGGGTTAGGGATTGCAGTAACACAGGTTCTATCTTAGCATACCTTGCAGTTAATGGGCCCAAGCAGCTTCAATGGTGCTAACTTTCTTTGTAGTCTTTCTCTATCTGTACATTTTCTCTCCCAGCCCAGCACAGCTTGGTACAGCTTCCCATACCCTTCCACTCATCACATTGGGAGCTGAGTTCCTCTCCTGGACTCAGTAAACTGACTTAAAATGATTTTTATTGAATTTTGTTTGTTTTTCCATCATTTCAATTTTCCTCTGTCTTTCTGCCAGAGAGTCATCTCATATAGCAAAGAATATAAAGGGGAAAAAAAAGAGAAAAAGCCATCAGCCCAATTGAAAGTAGATGAAAAATGCCTGTCATATTCCATATCTATGGACCTCTCATCTCTGCAAATGAATGAAGGGAAGCTCTTCTTCTGTCTCTTTTTTCAGGCTAAACTTAATGAACTGACATGGAAAGGTTACTAAGGTGTGGCTTCTCGCTTTTCATTCCATAGCATTCCCATTTCATAAGGGATTTCTTCTTTTATAGACAGTCAGCCAATAAGCATTTTATTAAGGGCCTAACCTTTGGGTCACTGGACTAAGCAGTGTTGCTATTCAGCTGTATTCAACTCTTCATGGCTCCAGGGGCCATGGCACACCAGGCTATTCTATCCTCCACTGTCAGTAGAGCTACAAAAGCAAGACTAGTCCCTGTCCCCTGAAGAGGTAGTTCATAGTCAGTGGACCCCTTGATTGCAGTTGGGTCCTGACTTGGAAGGCCCTTTCCCATTTCCTCTCCCAACTCTTATTAGTCTATAAGCTGTTCCCTAAGCCTATGTCTGGGCTTGAGATGCACTCTCTCCTTACTTTGCCTCTATCCCTTTGCCATCCCTCAACTTCCTCCAGGTTCAGTAAAGTTGTGTCTTCTTTGAAATATCTGATCATCCCATCAGTTACCTAGACTCTTTCCCTACTGAAATGACTTTGTCCTGAGGGCAGGAACTGTCTTTTGATCCCCAATACCAACTACAGTGACTGGCATTTACTGGGCACTAAATAAACGACTGAATTATTGCCAAGAGAAGTATGACTAATTTGCATGTGGGGGACTACAGGTGTGGAACATTGTATATACTTTCAGCCTTGGATAATGTATTGGTTCATTTTGCTTAACTGATTTTTTCCCTTCTTTCTTTTCTCTCCTTTGTTACAAAGGATGTCCTTTGGGGGAGGGAAAAGGGAAGGAGATGGATGGATGAATGTAATAAGCACCTACGATATGCAAGACAAGACAGTTAGGTGGCAGAGCGGATAGAGCACTGGGCTTGAAATCAGGAAGACTTATCACCATGAATTCAAATAGAGCCTCAGGAACATACTGTGTGACCCTGCATAAGTCACTTTACCCTATTTGCCTTAGTTTCCTCCTCTGTAAAATAACCTAGAGAAGGAAATGGCAAAACACTTCAGTATCGTTGCCAAGAGAATCCCAAATGGAATTACAGAGAGTCAGACACAACTGAACATCATCAGTTAATTTTCTAAGCACTTTGCAAATAGTATCTCTTTTGGTCCTGCCAACAAACCTGGGAGGTAGGTGCTTTTATTATTCCCACTTTAGAGTTAAGGAAATTGAGGCAGACCTAAGTGAAGTGATTTTTCCCATGGTCACACAACTACTAAATGTCTGAGGCAGAATTTGAACTCAGGTGTTAGGTCCAGGCTCTCCTCCCACCTCCATCCACCAAGTTGCAGAAATAAAGATAATATAAAAAATATTCCAAAATAAAGGTAATGTAAAAACAAAGGCTAACAATATTTGTTTTTTTTTTAAAGAAAGTCTTCCTGAGATATATGCAATCAAGTTCCATGAGGTTCTGTTTTGTCTATTGGGTTTCTCTATAGTGCCTACTGAGCATCAATAAATGCTCATGAAGTTTTCCCAGCAGATCCTGTATAGGCTAGATGTGACTATGTTCTATCTGTCCATTTTTATGGACTGGTTGATTCAATTTAACCAGGAACGTAACTAGGAATTCTGGCATTCGGTGTGCAGGAAGTGGAAATGTCAAACACGCAGGGAACATACTCCAACCCCTATAGCAAAGTTGACACTCCCCTGCCCATCCTTCAAGAAGAAAACTGGTAGGGA
Source organism: Macrotis lagotis (assembly GCF_037893015.1). NCBI lineage: Eukaryota > Metazoa > Chordata > Mammalia > Peramelemorphia > Peramelidae > Macrotis > Macrotis lagotis. Next base: position 16,674,018 of record NC_133666.1, read on the forward strand.
ACATGTACTTGGGAGGAGGAAGGCTGGAAGATGAGCAGGGGGAAGAAGCAAGCAGCTTTTCACTGCTGTGGTAGGGACCCCACTGGATCTAAGCCTCAGGTGCCCTACCTCAGTTATGGCTCTGAAATTAACCAAAGTTCGCTGGCAAACCCTAGGCTTAAAAAAGATTCTGAGCTTTGGCAAGATTCCACTGGCCTATTATTTGAATATATTTCCAGAGAATGGGAATGATTTTGCTCTTAGCCATTCTCTCCAGCTCCAGGTACATTTTCATTAGACATCTGGAGCTGGAGGGGCAGGCGGTCCATGGATGAGGAAGCACTTTTCTGAGTACAAAATTCTTGGGCCCATATCGTCTTCCCCAGGCCTCAGTGAGACCCTTGTGATTGTCCCCAGGAGCGCTCTAAGGGAGTAAGCCAGCCACTATGGCAGGAGGGTCTTGCCAGCTGTGCCCACTGGCAACAACTGCATCAACAGCTGCATGCTTTCTACTGGGCTTTCCATCAAAACCCAGAGCAAAGCTGCTCTGTGGTCTCCGCATCTGCCCGAGGATGGGTTGGGCGACGGGAGGGGAGGGGAAGGGGAAGGGGGCTCGGAAACCCAGAAGCTCTCACTTCTCCTCACCCCCCCCCCCCCATCCTCCAGGACTGCCATAGTGGATATGTCCGCAGGCTTCTGGGCTCTGGAAAAAAAAAAAGATGGATTCCATCCTCCCTTCCCCCATTCCTCGAAAAAAAATCCAGCAAAAACCCAGGTTGGATGACGCAAATCCTGTGGCAGGCAGCATCTCTCCGAGACGTTCCCCAGTTGCTTTCCACTGCGCTCATCAGAGAGCTGGCGTATGGGCCGCCGCCAGGGCCTGCCATTGCGTGGCAGCCTCAAAGGTTAGTTACGTAAACAAATGCGAGCTAAAGCTCGGGCGTGGGCTGGCTCCGCTGCCTCAATCAGCATGCTCATTATGAGACTGGCTCTGGCAGCCTTCTCAGACGAGTTATTGCACAGCCCCTGGCTCCCCAGGCAGCCCCCCCCCCCAGCAGCACAGACTGCAGCCTCTGGCTCCCAGCTATCGCAGGAGGGGGAGAGAACACAGTTGGAGAGGAAGAATACAGACTTGAGGCTTGAGACGCCACCTGAGGGAGAAATTCCCAGAGCTGCTGTCCATCAGCACCTGTTCGGAAATGTGAGCTGCCGGGTAGAACGGACAGGGCGGGAGAGCCTCCCATGGCTCCCCACTTCAGTCCATCCTCTCGCCCTCTCGCCCTCCATCTGGGCAATGGGCATAGGGACTGGGCGTGTGATTTCACTAGTGTAGGAAGATGCTGGCAGCTCCAAGGACTCCTTTGCCACAATGTCTCACAGGCTGAACTTGAACTCAAGTCTCCCGGGACAGGAATGCTGGTTGGCTTGCCTGACTTGATTCAGAAACTCCGCTCTTTCAGGACAGGGATGCTGCCTGACCTGACTCATAATTCGCACTGCCTAAACCTGGAGCCACACGTTCCCAGATTATAGAGCTAGAAAGGCCTTAGAAAAGATCTCACCCACTCAGCCCTCTCTCATTTTTAAGAGAAGGCAACTGAAGTCCAGAGAGAGGAAGGAGCGGACCTTCAGTCCTGGGCTTTTGCCAGCACTGTACTACTATTTTCCCTTTCAGTAGCACTGGTTTGCACCCCACCAAACAATAAAATCCAGCACCCCATCAGTGAACAAGGCTTTGATCTCTCTCACTTGCTTGTCAACCGCACTCCCACCAAGAAAAAGAGAGCAGAGCCCAGAGGCTATCAAGGGAAATGAACAGAATCTCAGTCTTGTGTCTCTACTTCGGTTTTGTATGAAGAGCCTCATTTTTATATTAGCATTTACAAGCCTATTTTTGAGAGAAATATCTCCAAGCAAGTCCTTTGTTTGCATGCCCGCGCAGATACCAACTTATAAGTCAATCAAGCAACCAGCAATCTTTTATTATGTCCCAAGTCCTAGGATTACAAATACAAAAATGAAACAACCCCTGCCATCAAGGGAGAGGGAGAGAGGTCACATGTACATATAGCTGAGAGAGAGAGAGAGAGAGAGAGAGAGAGAGAGAGAGAGAGAGAGAGACAGAGACACAGAGACACAGAGAGAGACAGAGAGAGAGGAGAGAAGAGACAGTGAAAAGAGAGAGGAGAGAAGAGAGAAAGAGAGACAGAGAGGAGAGAAGAGAGAGAAAAGAGAGGGAGAGAGAGGAGAGAAGAGAGAGAGAGAGAGAGAGAGAGAGAGAGAGAGAGAGAGAGAGAGAGAGAGAGAGAGACTATATGTAGAATAAATACAGGAAAATTGGAGGGCAAGTCACTAGCAACTGGTGGAATAAGAAAGGTTTCTTGTAGGAGGGGGTGTTTGGGCTGAGCTTTGAAAACAGATAGGAATTTTCCATGACAGGTAAGAAGGGAGAAAAGGGGAGGGAGAACAGCCTGTTCAAAGACACCCAGATGGGAGGTGGAGAATTTTTCCAGAAGGTCCAGTTTGTTTGGACCAGAATGTATATGAAGCAGAGTAATGAAATGAAGCCTAGGAAGGTAATTCACAGAGCCAGGTTGCTAAGGGCTTTAAATGACAAATAGGAATTTGTAGAGGGAGCTACTGAAGCTTGAGCTGGTGCCTGCCACAGTCAGACCATGGCTTTAGTGGCTGAGTGGGGAAGGATGTGGAGGGGGCAGAAAGGAGGCAGGCATCTGGATGAGATCAGCCTTGCCAGCTCTTGCACAGGCTAAAATAGGGGAGATGAACCTCTATTGTGTTTCGATAATCAATTCCTTTCTCATTTCTAACCTTTCAGAACCCTTTAAGGAGAGTACATACCACCTGACCCAATTGTCTCTCCATCTTTTTTGTTTTTTATTTCATTTTTGTGGCGGTAGTTGTTTCTATTCAATAGATTCTCTCATATACAAACATATCCCTTGCTTTTAGGTTTGAATTAAGGACCAGACTACCTAGAAGTCATCCCCTTGCAGCCCCACAGTGGAAGTACAAAACATGGAGAGAAAAACATGAGAGAAATGATTCTCTGAAATGGCGTGAAAATCTGTTAAAGGATGAATGCCTTCTTCTGGCCCTAAACAAATGGCAAATTGCTTCTCTGAGCTTAAATATACACCATGACTTGGAAGATAAGACTGGTCTAAATGTTAAAAAGCACTAGATCTCGCCATCAGAGATTTGCTTCTGCTCCCATATCTACGATTCTCTAGCTGTATCACCTGCCTCTGTCACTAGCTACCTGTGGAGACCTTGGGCAAATCTGACCCCTTCTCTTGGCCTCAGTTTCCTCTTCTGTAAAAGAAGCTTGAAGTAACTGGCTTCTGAGGGCCCTTTCAGTTCTAGAACTCAAATCCTTGAGCAAATAACTTCAGCTCCCTGGGCCTCAATTTCCTTTTCTGTAAAATTAATGATTTTCACTATATGGTATCTTCTATAAAGCCCTTTCTTCAGCCTTAAATCTTATGATCTCGTGATCACATGAAAATGAATACTTCTTAATAAGCACTTAAGAAATACTTCATTCATTCACTCATTCATTTATTTATCTCCCCACACATGTTTCCTAAGCATGTCTGCTCTTGCACATGGATGTGGTGAGTTTAGTTGGGCTCCCCACACCTGGCTGTTTTGTTGCTATTTTTTTCTCTTTCATTAATGTGTTTATTTTGAAAAAAAAGAAATAAAATCAACTAATAGATGTAAATGTACTTTGGAAATTGAAAAGATGTTATTGCTTCCTAGCTGGGGGTCAACTTTCTTTACTTTGTCTCTCTGCTAAAGCCCAGCACTCTCTTCTTAACCACCCCCGACTCCAGCCCCCACGTACACATACAATAGAATTTGCTGATTACCCTCTGGGGTCCCAAGTGTGGCAAACTCTTTCCTCCTCATTCAATTGAAATTTACTCAGACCTTAATCCTTTGTGGAATTAGAGGCCTCACCTCTAATTCCTGCTGAGTTGGGGGGAGGGGGAGGGGACTTTCTTTTGAAGTGTAGACATCCTAATCCATAAAGTCTCACTCTGATGCCAGTATGGTATTGTGGCATGGGGGTGCTCTGGACTCTCAAAGGCTATATTAACAGAGCAGAAACTGGCAGATTTTTACCCCACCGGAATGATTTGGAGTATGGTCCAAGCAACAGTCTGTGTCTGCTTTCTGGGGATTGGCCCAGCTAAGCAGAGAAAGCTCATCAGCAGGGGGCCACCCACCTGGGGATGGAGCCTTTTGCCATGGCAACCAGTGACACAAAGAAGAATACAAAATAGCCCTCAGACCTGTGTGGTCCCTTCCCCGTCTGGAGAGGCGGAAGAGCGGGGGTGGAGAAAAGAGACAGTGCACTGAGATTTTTAGATTGTCTTTTAACCTGACGTTAGCTATCAGTAATCTCTATGCAAAAACGCTGTCCAGCGGCTGACTGGCTGGAGTGGCTGAACTGGGTCCATCCTCACAGAGGTTCTGAACCTGCAGCCTGTGAATTGTTTACATGAATATCTTGATAATTATTTCAATATCATTGGCTTACTTGTAATAACATATTTAAGCATTTCAAACATCATTCTGAGAAAGGGGCCACAGGTTTCACCAGACACTGCCCAAGGGATCAAGAACAGAAAAACAGGTTCAGAATCCCTGTCAAAAATGAAACCTGAATTAAAAAAAAAGGAAATTGCGGCTAGATGGAAGGATTGCTCACAAGCTGTCCTTGGACAGGAAAAGAAAAGATTGATGCAGTTGGTTTTAGGATGTGTCCAAAGGCAACAAGAAACAGTGTTTCATGGGGTACTTGGTCATCTCATATTACAATCTCAGGAGAAGCATTTGCAAAAAGACCACCATTAAGATAATTGATGCTTATGCACATCCGTTTTTCTGGGCTAAGACCCTTCAAATGAAATCAATGTATCCTCTGATGCTTGATGATGTCAATGCAGAGACAGACACAAATGAGGATAATGAAAAATATGTTTGAAAAATGGTTCTGAAATAAAAAATGAGGGAGGTCAAAGGCTTACAGACTATACAAAAGCCTGGTGCCTGTATATATCATGAATATTTATTTCAAAAAAAAGAGACTCAGGAGGCACTGAATAGAATGAGCCTCAGGTAAACATCACCAAAATCTGTTTGTGTTTGTGTGTGTGTTTGTGTGTGTGTGTGTGTGTTTGTGTGTGTGTGTGTGTGTCCCTCCTCTCCCCTCCCTTTCTTTTCCTTCCTTCCTCTCTTTCTCTCTCTTTCTTCTTTCTTTTTCCTCCCTTCTTCCCTCCCTTCTTCCCCCCTCCCTCCTCCTCCTCCTCCTCCTCCTCCTCCTCCTTCTTCCTTCCTATCTTTCCAATATGGAATTGCAGGAGCTATTCCCAAATTGGTCCCACTCTGATCAGAATTTCAGCTGGAACTTGAAGAAAGCCAAAGAATTCAGGAGACAGAGATGTGGAGGGAGAACATTGCACATATGGGAAAATAAACAATAAAAAATGCAGAACCAGGAGGTGAAGTGTTTCATCCAAGGAACAGCCAGAGGGCAGTGTTATTGGATTGAGAAGGGTTGGGGTAGAGAGATTGTTAGGTGGAAGAAAACTAAAAAGGGAGGAAGGGGCAAGTTATAAAGGGCCTTAAATACTAGAAGATTCTATTTGATCCTGAAGTTAATAGGGAGCCACTGGAGTTTATTGAGTAGGAAGGTGACATGTTCAGACCTGTGCTTTAGGAAGATCAATTTGACAGATGAGAGGGGAATGGAGTGGAGTGGGGTGAAACTGGTGGCAGGAAGACCAACCGGCTGTTTCAGTAGTCTAGGCATGAGATAATGGCTTACACCCATGAAGTGTCAGAGGAGAAAAGGGAAAATAAACTAGAGATATGAAGGTAAAATTGACCGGACTTGGCAACAGATTGGAAATGCGCCAAGGGAGGTGTGGGTAGTAAAGAGAATGATGAGTTGAGGGTGATAACTAGGTTTCAAACCTAAGTGACTTTACTGGATGATTGTATCCTCTATAGTAATAGGGAGTTTGGAAGAAGAGAGGGTTTGGAGGAAAAGATAATAAATTCCATTTTGGACATGTTACATTTAAGGTGCCTATGGGACATCTCGTTTGAGATATCCCGTAGGCATTTGGGGATTTGAGACTGGAGCAGGTCAGCAGAGAGGTTAGGGTTACATAAGTAGAATTGAGAAGTATCAGCATGGAAATGATCATTGAAAACATGGGAACTGATCAGATCATCCAATGAAATAACATAAAGGGAAAAGAAAAGAGGTTTCGAGGCCTCTGCAGGACACCCACAGTTAGCGAGCATACTCTGGGGGAAGATCCAGGAAGAAGAAGGAATAATCAGGTAAAAGGAGAACCAGGTAATAGCTTTGTCATCTAAAATCTACAGAGAAGAGAATAGCAAGGAAAAGAGAGTGATAGACAATGTCAGCGACTGCAGGAGAGGTCAAGGAGAATGAGGCTTGAGATTTGACATTAGATTTGGTGAGACATCATTGATAACTCTGGGGAGAGCAGTTCGGGTTGAATGATGAGGTCAGTAACCTCACCAGTCTTCTCAAGGAGTTGAGCTGTAAAATAGAGGAGAGCTATGAGTGGATAGCTAACACAGATGAGTGGATCCAGTAAGGAAGTTTTGAGAATGGAGGAGACATGGTCATGTTTTTAGGCAGCAGGGAAGCAGTCAATAGAGATAAACTAAATATGAGGGAGAGAGTGGGGATGATAGAAGGGGAAATCTGCTGGAGAAGATAGGATGAAATGGAATCACTTGGTATATGTGGAAAAGTTGGCTTTGGCAAGATGGGCCACCTACTAATTCATGTGAAGCAGTAGTTAATGGACACAAAGTGGCAGAAGGTATCTGGGAGAAATGAGTTAATGAAGGGTAAGAAGAGGGAACTCCCTCTTGGTGAATAAGCTCAAGTTTCTTAGTGAAATATTCGGCAAGATTCTCAACTGGGGGGCTGAGTCAGGGCTGAAAAGCTTTGGAAAAGATCCTGTGTTGATTGGGATTAGTCAATTAAGGGAATATAAAAGGATTTCCTTGCTGTAGTGAGGGCCCAGTTAAAATTATGTACCATTAGTTTGTAGAAGATTTAGTCACCATCCTTTTATGATTTTTCACTAGTTTTGTTTGGTGGCATGTAAGCAATAGTGAAGGCAGTGAGTGGGGAGAAGAATTCAAAGATGGGGTTTTGCAGACAAGACTAGTAACAGGATAGAGGGTCAAATGATTCAATAAAAGTGTATAATTAAGCTGGTTCACTAAAGAATCAGGATAGGGAGGTGAGGAAAGTATGATTAGTACAAGGGTGATGGCCTGGAAGAGAACTAAAGGGCTGAGGATTGGAGGTAATGGTGAGGTTGAGGAGCACGGTTTGGGGATGCAAGGCACGGGGAGAGGTGAAATGACAACAGTTGGTTAATGGATGAGAGAATTTCTGAGTTCATGAAAATGGAAGTGGGATGTTTGTGAATGACGGCACTATCAAGGGTATAACTCTCTCTGTACATGACTGGGGTGAGGTGGAAGAGGCGGTCACACAGAACGGAGAAGTTGAGGAACTGAAGGTAAGGGTGTTTGAGAGACAGTCGGTATGTGTATTTAAGTCCCATCATGTGAGAGCAAGAGTGGAGGAATGACTGGGAGTCAGGGACAGAATTCATGGAAGAAAGAAATGGGGTGTTCTGGAGTTCAGTAGACAATAGCCACTAGAATTTTCATTGTATCATAGATATGTATTGCATGAATCTCAAGGGAAGAGAAATGACTTGAGGAGAACCAAAAAAATGGCATTAGAAAGCAAGCAGTATTCCAACTCTCTCACCTTGACCAATAAATTGGAGGCAGCAAATGAAAGTGTAACAGGCTGTGTTCATGGGAGGTAAGCAGGTCCAAGTGAGTACCAGAGGAAGGAAGAAGTGGGAAAGGAAAAGCATTAAAATGAAAGCAAGTTTGTTACTATGGAGCAGGCTTTGCAGAGAGCACAAAGGGAGTAACTTTAGAGGACAGCAATGGATGAGTTGGGTTTAGGGTGAAGGGAATAAGGGAGCAGTCAGTGGGCAATAGAGAACAGAATGTGAACAATGACAACCCAGGTTTCAGAATCACTGGGATGGAGAGGGTATAAGCAGATGGGAATCTGTTAAACAGAAATGAGTTCAGGTAAGTTATTAACATCACTACTAGTTTGTCTCTGGATTGTGCCTTCTCAGGGTGGTAGGCAACTCAGGCAAGGGGATCAATTGGGGAAACTGATGGAACGGTGTTTCTGCCATATTCCTGAAGGCAGGCCAGGTCAGGAGACAGGCCAAGGGAGTAGGAAGGAATGGCACCCAAAGAGGCCAACTAGGATACCAATATACAATAGAATGCTTTCACCCTGATCCTGGATGAGCAGGAAGAGGACCGCCTAGGTGATCCAGCAAGCTTTCTGTCCCCCAGGAAGCAGGAAGAGGCTAGCCCAGGAGACTGGTAAGTGACAGAATGGTGACTCCAAGAAACCAAGTCAAGTCTAGTCATTGTCCTAACCAAAAAGCACTTAATCAGCTTGCCAAGAGGAAAGATATGGAAGCCAAAGGCAACATCATTTTAGAATACAAACTTACTTTTAAAATCTCATAAAGGAGGATGGTGGAATATTAGGAGCACCATGTCTTCATAAAACAGCATGGAAGAAGCAAGGTTATATAAAGATTGACAGGAAATCCAATAATGCCAGATCATCTAGAAAACATCAAGGAAGTCCCATTAAAAATGGATAAGATCTGTCAGAGATCTCAGAAACAAATTCTTTTTTCCATCATTGACAATGTAGACACCACAGTAATATTCAAACATCATCATTCACCGCATAAGGTATGGGCATGATATTAAGGAAAAATTGATTGGAGAACACATCAAATAGTTGGGTTCTCTGAGCAAGCAACCTTACAACTAGGAATAGGCAGTTTTATATCCTATGACAGCTGCGTATACCCCCTGAATGTCCTTTGAGTTTGGGGCCACCTCAGTCCACTTTGAGTCCATGTCTAATCTCCAGACAAGCTTCTCGAACTTTCAGCTTCTTAATGATCTCACAGATATCAAGTGTACAAGTCTCAGCTAACTTTTTCCCCCTGACACATAAACACAGCAGCTCACCAAAAGCAGATATTGATTTTTCACTCTTTCTCTGGCCCATTTTAAAAATTTCATTTCCTCTTTGCCAATGAGTTCATTTCAACCCATGAGTTCTTTTCTTAGCATAAAATATATGTGGGTGCTTAATTAAGGTCCAGTAATTTCATAAACAGCATACCCAGATAGAAAATGTCCATTTTCTTATCCAAGGTTTTATCTCCTCAGTCTCTTACTGGAGCTGTGACTGAATAAAGAACACAGATGTTTGGGGGAACACAAAGAACAAAAATATAGTCTTTGTATCTCAGGAATTAGAGGATTTTTAATTTAATTAATTAATTTAAATTTAATTTTTGATTTCATTAAAACATTTTTAATTGTTTCACCAATCTAACATGAATAAAGTCAAGAGGACCTTAAAATAGTTTTGGCAACCTTAACCTTTGATCAAGACTACAGTGGAACTTGGGCAGGAAAAGAACCCACATTAGCCAAAAAGCAATACTGATGGATGTGTTCAAAAGTACCAATAACTTTAGTACAGTACAGCCTATCACCCTTAACCTCAAATGTTTGGAATAGTTCCTTTGAAGTTCAATGAATTGTTGACCTTTCTTGAAAACTTTTCTCAAATATGCCAGTTATCTTAAATTTAATCTACTTTGTGCAATGACTGGGGGGGTCTTTCAGAACCTCAGGTTCATTGTCATGACCATCAATCCCTCAGCAGGATATTAGCTTAAGGAATAATATATTAGGAGTCATTATGTAACCCAGGGCAAGTCACTTCTTCCTTTCAGGATCTGCTTTCTCATCTGTAAAAATAGTGTAAAATATGATATTTAATTATGGTCCCTTCTGGCTCTAATATTCTGATTCTATGATGGTCGAGTTGACCTGTTGTTTGTCCTTTGTTCTCAGAGAGGACCATGACATAAGGACGGTGATGCCATGACTGCAAATGAATTGCATTTAAATGGAGGGGGTGGGGGGGTGAGGGCTAGGCAAAGTCACCAACCTTGCTCTCTCCTCCAGGGTCATCTTGGTCCAGTGATCAGATATAGATCTGTAGATGAAAATGGAGAAGGAATGGGACTGAGTCCCCAGCATCTCATGGTTGGTTGGTTGAAATATCCTTTGAAGATTTAGCCATTTTAAATTGAGTTTAATCACTTTATTTTCATCTGATTCCTTTTTCCTTAAAGGAGAATGCTACATTCCTCATTCATTCATAAACAGGGTCTTTGGTCAGGTGGGTTACCTACTGGGTTTGCTCAACTGTGTGGACAGTTGGACTGCATCTATAAGAAAATCACAAGGAGACCACAGGGAGACAAATGAACTATTCTAAGGCATGTGTCAGCCAAAGGGGTCATCACTACTGATCCCTTGAGTCTGGCAGGAAAGCCTGACTTTGAAAGATGTAGAGCAGATATTTGGGAACCATCTTTGAGCTCTGAATCATACCACTGCTAAAGGTTGCATTGTATAATTCTCAGAGAACATGTTCTAATGGAATAGCCAGTCTCTTTCTCTGTTCCCCAAATTTCCTCATCTCTGTCAGACATAATCATTTTTTCCAGTCACTGTGTTGTCCTCACTCTCCATCCCTGCCAATCCTCCCATCAACCATAGTCAATTAGCTACCAAATTTCGAGTTATATTTATGATGTCATCTAATTGATCCCTTTTCTCTCCACACACAATCATCACCCTAATCAAGGTCTTTTTTTAAACCTCACTTGGACTATTGTTAATGGTCTCCTAAAATGCCTCCTTACCTCAAATCTCTCAAATCTGACTTCCATATAATTGGCAAAAAAAAAATTTCTTAACATATAAGTCTGACCATGTCACTCCCCACTTCCCCAAGCAAGGATTTTCAGTAACTCCCCTCACTTTTAGGTTAAAATAGACATTCCTCTAGAATTTCAGGCCCTTCATAATCTAAATTGAGTCCATCTTCCCACACTGATTTACCTTACTACTCTTCAACATGAGATTCATATTCTGGTCAAAATGGATATTTCTTGCTCCTGCCATTCTATCTCTTATCTGGTTATGTTTGTAGACATTCTACTTCATCCCTGAGGTATTCTCTCTCTCCTCGCCTCTACATCTTGGAAGCCCCAAATCTCTTCTGGACTCAATTCAAGTGCCACCTCCCTCAACAGGTCATTTCTGATTCCTCTGGGTGTTCGTAGTGCCTCCTGTCCCAAATCATTATGCATATTGAAGATGTATCCTTAGCCTCTCTGGGTTTCTGTTTCCTTATCGACAAAATGGTGGTGGTGGTGGTGTGATGGCCGATGAGATGCCTTCTAGTTAGCTCAATATCTCTGATCCTAGAAGGATTTGGAGTCAGAAGATCTGGCTTAGAACCTGAGCCACTTACTAGCTGTGTGACTTTGGGCAACTCCATTGCAATTTCTAGGCTTCCACAATATCCTCCTCTGAAATGAGAAGGACTTTGGCAACTGGTCAGGAAGGCTCCTCCCAGCTCTGATTTCTTTTTTTTCTTAAAAAAAAGTCACCAAAACTTGTCTAATCAGCAAGCCTTTATATAATCATGTGTATACAGCAAGCATTTCTACTGCTGCCAAACATGATGCTAGGTTCTAAGGGATACCTAGAAACTGGGATCTCTTGTTCTTTAGAGATTTGAGATGATGACATACAGAGAAAAAGCATCATCATCTTGCTGTTGGGTCTAGACTTCACCATGCGCCATGCGACTAGACCATTAAGACCTCCAAGTCTTTCTATCCACCCTGCACGGGGCCCTCCTATGTGCTGGGGGTTTTTCCTCTCCACCTACTGGAATGTGAGTTGTCTTTGTACATATATACATTCATCCATTCATTCATTTCACTTAATTACTATGTTCCAAGAATTTGGGGGACAGGGGAGGGGTAGTAGAATAATATCTGGACTCCATGCAGAAGTTGCTAACACTTCAGGGATTTGATTGTTTTGGGAAGCTAATGTTTCTTGTATGAGTAGCAATGCCTATGCATCAGGAACACCAAGGAACTTCATCAGATGCTGATGGCTATTCCACCACAGTCAGTATTCCCTTTCAAACTTCTCTTTATCAGGAGCTACTTTGCTTTGTTCAAAGGGAGGCAGCAGTTGTAGGCCTACAGGTTAAAGAAAACTGAAAGAGGAGACCCACATGCCCATTGGGTTTGTAGCATCTACAGAAGAAGAACCTTAGGTGTAGAAAAGGGAAGACTAGCCCAAGATCATGCATGGGAGCCTAACCCTGAGCTGGAAGAGACTTCAGAGGTCATGTAGTTTAGTTCCCTCATATTATAGAGGAGGAAGCTGAGGGCTAAGGACTTAAAAGGATTTCTCTAATGTCACACAAGTGGTAAGCAACCAAGATGGCGTCTGAACTCAGGTCCTCCAACTGGAGAATATGGGCTCTTCTCATTGACCAAGCTAGGAGCAAAAGTGGAAGACAAAGAAAAGGAAGACCACAGGGTTGGGATCTTCCAGGTACTTCCTACCAAGTAATGCTATCCTCTGGGACACTGAGGCAATGAAGTAAGACATAGAAGCCAGGACAAAGGCTTCAAACATCATGGCAAGCTGACTACCAACTCTGGCAGGTAATCATGAAGAACTGATCTCCCACCATACTCCCTGTGTTTCCCTATACTGAGATGCCCCCCATCCACTTCAAGAGCTGGGATTAGTCCCTTTAATTCTAGGCTTTATTCATGCCTGTGCAAACAGAGGAATCATTCCATCCTGCTTAATCAATAAGCTTTCATTAAATTCCTACCATGAGCCAGGATTGTATGAGGCCTCCTTAAACTTGGTGCATTTCAACAGACAATTGCTGAACATGAAAGGCAGCATGGGGTAGGACAGTAGACTGGACTGGGCCTGTGAGACATCTCTGAAACAATTTGGAAGTGTGACCTGGGGCAAGTCCCAACCTCTCTAGGTTCCAGGCAATTCATTGAGACTATCTGGTTCAGCTGCCTTGCTGATATATGTGTGGACAGTTTCCACACCAGGAGATTGATGAAATCACAGGTCTTGAACAACACCAAAAAGTGTCAGGCATGAATGATTGTAGAATCAAAACGTGGACAGAAAAATAACTCTTGGGGCCATCTGGTTCTGTAGAGTCCTGTCATACTATTTCAGGGCGGCAAATGACACTAGCCCAAGGCAGAAGATTCTGCTATCAGAGGGCAGTGAATCATAATGTCTTAGGGCAGTGAACTGCACTATAGGAGGGCTGAATATTATACTGCCACAGGGATACATATCAAACCATTCCACGGTACCATATTATACTGTCTTAGAACACTATATATGTTGTATTAGATTGTACATATGGCATATGTATATTGTATGTATTATATATATATATATGTGTGTGTGTGTGTATTATATATGTAATATATATATATATATATCGTATTATAGTACACCATGTTAAGAAAGCACATGAAACTCTCTCAAAGTAGCATACTGTGCAATCATATATATTACATATTTTCTCTATATGGGGCAGAATCATACACTAGTACAGGGAAGAATAGTCTATTTTAGGGCAGCATATTTTGCGATTATAGTTTAGTATTCTATATAATCTTAAAACAGCAGATTATATTATATCAGAATAGCATATCATGCAACCACAGGGCAGCATAGTGTATTGTATTAGGACAGGATGTGATGCTATAGGAACACAATATGTTTTATTCTCTCTCAGGTCAGTATAAAAAGTTATGGGGAAAATATTATACCATTTGGGAAAGTAGTATATACTGTCTTAGGGAAATTTCTTGTACTAAATCAAGGACATATATGAAACTCTTGCAAAGCAACATATGATTTCATAGGAAGAATCTGATATAACATAGGTCAGAGTATAATATCATTTTAAAGGAGAACATTATGCTATTATAACTTAGCATATTATACTATCTTAGGGAATAATGTGTCATCATAGGATAGCATATTATATACTATATATATATAATATATATATAATATATATATATATATATATATACTATTGTGCTATATTAGAACAGTATATTAGGCAATCAAGGGCAGCATATTAAGCTAATTTAGGGCAGCATATTTTAAAATCTCAAAACAAATCATGACATATTCAGACAGTGTATTATGCTCTCTTAGATGATCATATAATACCATATCAGAACAGCATATTTTGCTATTTCAAGGCAATATATTATAATATTTTAGGAAAGCATATTATGTTAATTTAGTTCATTATATAGTACAATCATGGAGCAGAATATTATGATTTTTAGGGGAAAGGATTATATTGACTGAAGTAATATCTTGCTATCTCAAGACAGCATTCTGTACAATCTCTAGACAGTATATTATACTATCTGGTCAACAAATTAAACTATTGAAGTGCAGAACATTATGCTATCTTTAAGGTATATATTATGCTAATATAAATTAGCCAATTATATACTAAATTAAGGCAAGATAGCATGATATCTCAAAGCAATAGATAATGATATGACAGTATCTAATACAAGCTCAGTATAGCATATTACAAATCATAGAATAACATGGTATGGAATCTCAGGACAGCATATTATGTAATCTCAGATCAGCAAATTAGGTATCATGAGAAACCATAATGTACAGTCTCAGGATAGGATATTACAAATCATAGAACCACATATTATAAAATCTAATGGAAAGATTATAGATTATACCATCTCAGATCAGCATATTACATACCGTAAGATGGTATACTATAGAATCTCAAGCCAGCATGTTATATATCATAGGATCGCATATTAAACATTTCTCAGGACAGCATATTATATAATCTCAGGTCAGCAAATTACATATCATAAGATGGCATATTAGAAAATTTCAGGACAGAATATTACATCTCATATAGGACAAGATATTAACTCTCAGGACATTAGGTTACATCTCATGGGACAGGATATTATTCAATTTCAGGACAGCATATTACATATCACAGGACAGCAAGTTATACAATTTCAGGCCAGAATGTCATGTGATCTTAAGACAGCATATTATTCTGTCTTGTGTGATCTTGTTATACCATATCAGGGCAGTATGTTGTATTATTTCAGGGGAGCATATAATAATATTTTAGGAAAAATATTATGTTAACTTTGGACATTATATTCTAATCTCATGGAGCAGCATGTTAGGCTCTCTTAGGGCAGCATATCATATTGACTTAAGGCATATGATACTATCTGGAGGCAGAATATTTTACTATCTCTAAGCATCATATTATGACATCTCAGGGCAGCATATTATGCTATGTTGGGTCAGCATACTAAACTCTTTAAGGGTAGCAAAGTACATAGACAAGTAGAACATGAGATGTTAAGACAGTATATTATGCTATTTTAAGTCAACATACAAAAGAATTTAAGGGCATAATATTATGCTATTTTTGAGTAATATATTATGCTACTAAAAACTGGCATATTTACTAATTTAGGGAAGGATAGTATAATATCTGAGGGCACAGGATTGTAGATTCATGGAGCATTCTATGAAATAATCTCAGGCCAGCATATTATATATCATAGCACAGCATGTTATACAATATCAGGACATATCATAAGATAGCATATCATACAATCACTGGGCAGCAGATCATGAGATATCAATACAGCACATTATGGTATATTATCTGAGCATATTATACCATATCAGGGAATCATATTTTGCTATTTCAGGGGAGCATAGCATTATGTTTTAAGAAAGCATTTTTGGTAACATAGGACATTATATTATGTTCTCAGGGATAGCATACTCTACTTTTCTTAGACCTAAGACATTATATCATGTTATCTCATAGCAGGATGTTATACTACCTCTGAGTAGTATATTATGTAGAGTCTCAGGGTACGATAGTCTACTATCTTAGGGTGATATATTAAACTATTTAAGGGCAGAATTTTATGCTCTTTTGAGCAGTATATAGAATATATATAGTATATATAGAATGCTACTATAAGTTAGCATGCTATATTAATTAGGGCGGCAAAATATAATATTTCAGGGAAACATAGTATCAACAGGCAGCATATTGATACTGTGAGGCAAGCATTTACATATCATAAGATAGCATAATATACAATCTCAGGATAGCATATTACTTACATAGATCTGTGTACTGTACAGTCAAAGAACAGTATATTATAAATTATTGGAAAGCATATAATAAATTCTCTGGTCAGAATATTACATATGATAGGACAGCATATTATACAATCTCAGGTCAGCATATTATATATCACAGGACATCATGTGATACAACTCCAGGTCAGTAGATCATGTGATAATAATACAATATAGTTTTCTATCTTTCGTGATCTTGATACCCCATATCAGGGCAATATATTTTACTATTTCAGGGGAGCATATCATAATATTTTAGGAAAAAATATTATGTTAACTTTGGACATTATATTCTATTCCCATGGGGCGACATATTAGGTTCTCTTAGGGCAATATGTCATATTGCCTTAAGACATTATATAATATTATCTGAAGGCAGGGTATTTTATTATCTCTGATCACCATATGATGATATCTCAGGGCAGAATATTATATGCTATGTTAGGTCAGCATATTCAACTATTTATGGGCAGAATACTAGGCTGTCTTTGAGGAGTGTATTATATATACTAGTATAAGTTAGCAAGCCACATATCATAGGCCAGCAGAATGTCAGACATTAAGCTACCCTAGGTCAACAAATAAAAGAATTTAAGGGCAGAATATTATGCTATCTTTGAGCAGTATCTGATAAATTGGCATCTTTTGCTAAATGGGGGCAGGATAATATAATATCTGAGGGCACAGAATTATGGATATTTCAGGCAACGTGTACCATATCATAGCCCAGCATGTTTCAATTTCAGGATAGTATATCACATACCATAGGACAGCATATCATCCAATCACAGGTCAGCAGATCATGAGATATTAAGACAGCATATTACAGTATTTTAGGTGATTGTATTATACCATATCGTAGCAGCATGTCATAATATTTTTAAAGTATATTATATTAACATAAGACATTATATGGTACTATCATGAGGCAGCACGTTATGATTTTTAGGGAGCAGATTAAATTGACTGTAATAATTACCTCTTTCTACCTCAAGGCAGCGTATTATACAATCTCTGGACAATATGTTATATTATCTTTGGTCAACATATAAAACTATTGAAGGGAAGATATCATGCTATCATTGAGCAGTACATTATTCTAATATGAATTAGCAAATGATAATAATTTAAGCAGGATAATATCTCAAGGGAGCATATTATATAAGTTCAGACAGCATATTACATCTCATAGAACACCATAATAGACAATCTCAGGATAGAATCTTACATTTCATAGGAGAGCATAGAATACAATCTCAGCACAGCATATTACATATCACAGGATAACATATTATACAAACTCAAGCCAGTACATATTACATGTCTAGGACAATATATACAATCTCAGGGCAGAATATTACATATCATAAACCAGCATCATATGCAATTATAGGCAAGCATAACACAAATCATAGGGCAGGATAATATAGAATCTCAGGCTAGCAGATTAATTATAAAAGGATTGCATATTACAAAATCTCAGGTCAGCAGATCATATGAAAATAAGACATATTATGCTTATTTTATTTTTTGTAGGGAGGATATTATAGTGTTTAAAGAGAGCATTTTACATAAACATAGGACATTATATTATACAATCATGGCAGCACATTGTGCTTTTTTCAGGGGAGGAGATTATATTGATTTAAGAGTTTATATCATGCTATCTGAAGGCAGGATATTGTATTATCCTTAGGCAGCAAGATATCCTACTATCGTAAGATAACATATTAAACTATTGATGCACAGACTATTTTGCTGTCTTTGATCAGTAAATTATGCTACTATATATTAGCAAAATATACTTAATTAGGGCAGGATAATATAATATCTCAGGGCAATAGGGGATGCTATCATAGCACAGCATATTATACATTCTCAGCACAGAATACTACAAATCATAGAACACCATAGTATAGAATCTCAGGACAACAAATTATATATCATAGGAAAGCATATTATAAACTATAGGATACCTTATCATACAATCTCAGGGCAGCATATTATATATGGTAGGTCAAAATGTTAACCTATTTAAGGGCACAATACTATGCTATCCTTAAGGAGTATTATGCTAGTATAAGTTATTATATTACATATCAGAGGCAAGCAGTTGATGAGATATTAAGACAGTATATATTGCTATCCTAGGTCAACATATAAAGGAATTTAAGGGCAGAATATTATGCTGCCTTTGAGCAGTAGCTTATACTAATATAAAATGGCATATTTTACTAAATAAGAGAAGAATAATATAATATCTCAAGACCCAGGATTATAGATTCATGGAGCAGTATATGGAGTAATCTTAGACAAGTATATAACATATTGCACAGCATATTATAGAAACTGAGGAAAGCATATTATACAACATAGAACAGTTTATTGTTTAATCTCTCGTCAGCAAATTACATATCATAGGATGGCATATAGAATATCAGAACAGCATTTATGAAATGTCCAAACAACACATTATATATCATGGGAAAGCATATGAGAAACTTTCAGGCAGTATATTATGTATAATAGGACTTTATATAATCCAGTCTCAGGACAGAATATTAAATATCAAATCAAATCATGGTATATAATCTCAAACCAACATATTACATATCATAGAAGAGCATTTTATACAATTTCAGGACAGTATATTGCATATCATACAATTACAGGGCAGTAGATCATGAAATAATTAAGACAGTATATTATGGTATCTTAGATGATCATATTCTATACCATAACAGGGCAGTATATTTTACTATTTCAGGACACCATATTATAATATTTTAAAGCATTTTATATTAACTTAGGACATTATATTGTACTATCATGTGGCAACATGTGATTTTTATGGCAAATTGAAATATCAACATAAGACAATATATTTTACTAGCTCTAGGCAGGATATTATACCATCTCTGATCACTACATTATGATATCTCAGGGAAGCATATTATGCTATTTTTGGTCAAAACATTAAACTACTAAAGGGCAGAATATTATGTTATCTTTGAGCAGTATATTATGCTACTATAAATCAGCAAATTAAACTAAATTTGTGAAGGATAATATATCACAAGACAACAGATTATGATATCATAGAAGTATATGCTACACAATCTCAGAACAGTCAATTATATATAAGAGACAGTATATTATACAATCTCTGGAGAGTGTATGTGATAGTATATAATGCAGCCTTAGGTGATCATACTATACCATATTAGGGTAGTATTTTTAGTACTTTGGGGACCATATTATAATATTTTAGGAAAGCATATTTTGTTAGGCGATTATATTGTACTATCATGGGGAAGCATATTATGCTGTCTTAGGGCACATTGTTATATTAATATAAGACACTCTATTATACTAGCTCTAGGCAGGATGTTATACAATCCCTGATCACCATATTGTGATATCTCAGGACAGCATATTATACTATTATAAATCAAAATATTAAACTATTTTAGGGCACAATATTATACAACTTGAAGCATTATGTTCTTAGTATAACTTAGACTATTATAATAAATTAGGACACCATAATATAATATCTTGGGTCAAAGGATTATGGAATTATGGGGTAGCATAACAAATCTCAGGGCAGCATATTAAATGTCATAGGATCGCATATTATACAACCTCAGGTCAGCATATTATGTAATATTAAAATGGCATATTATGCTCTCTTAGGTGATTGTTTATATGATATTATATACACATATCATATATTAAATGTATATACATATATTTATATTATACATATACACATATACATACATATACATATATACATATGCATGTATATATTACACTATCTTAGGATAACATATCAAATTATTTAAGGTCAGAATATTATGCTATCTTTGAGCAGCATAATATTCTAATATAAATATGTAATATATATATATATATATATATATGTATATGTATATATCAGAGCAGCATGCCTTACTATTTCAGGCAACCATGTCATAATATTTTAGGAACACATATTATGTTAACTTAGGACATTATATTATACTACCAAGAGGCAGCATATTATAGCGTCTTAGAGCAATATATTATATTGACTTAAGACAATATATTATACTATCTCAAGGGAGGATATTATACTATCTCTAATCACCACATTATGATATCCCAGGGCAGCATATTATACTATTTTAGGTCAACATAGTAAATTTTTAATGGCAAAATATCATGCTATCTGGCATACTATATCAAATTAGGGCAGGATAATATAATATCTCAGAGCAAAGGACTGTGGCATCATGGGACTGCATAATAAACAATCTCAGCCCAGCTTATCACATATCATAGAACAGCATAATATACAATCTCAGGATAAAATGTTACATATTATAGGATAACATATGCAATCTGAGACCAGCAGATTACATATCATCTGACAGCATAATATACAATCTCAGGCCATGTGAAATTAAGACCGTATATTATGCTATCTTAGGTGTTCATTTTATACCATAGTAGGGCAGCATATTTTACTATTTCAGGGGAGCATATCATAGCACTTTAAGAAAGTATTTTTGTTAGCATAGGATCATAGGGCAGCATAATATACTGCTTAGGGCAGAAGATAATATTGATTTAAGACATCTTATTCTAAGGAAGGATATACTATATCTGGTTGCATATTATTATATCTCAGACAGAATATTATACTATCTTAGGATAACATATCAAATTATTTAAGGGCAGAATATTATGCTATCTTTGAGTAGTACAATATTCTAATATAAATCAGCAAAATATATTATCCCAGGAAAACAAATTATGGTATCAAGAGGCAGCATAATAAACAATGTCGGGCAAGCATGTCACATATCATAACTCAGCATAAGATACAATCTCAGAACAGCGTGTTACCTATCATAGATCAGCATAATATACAATCAAAGGTAAGGCCATTACACATTATTGGACTACATATTATAAAATCTCAGGCCAGCGTGTAACAAATAATAGGACAGCAGATTGTACATCGTAGCATAGCATAGCATAGCATAGCATAGATCACAGCATATTCTATATCATAGCGTAGCATACAATCTCAGGACATATTACATATCATAGGATCGCATATCATGCAAACAGACAAGCAGATCCTGAGATATTAAGACAGTATGTTATGGTATCTCAGGTAATCATATCATATGCCATAACAAGGCAGTATATTTTACTATTTCAAGGCAGCATATTATAATATTTTATAAAGCATGTTATGTTAACATAGGAAACTATATGGTATTTTCATAGGGCAGCATATTATGATTTTTTAGGACAGGAGATTATATTGCCTGAAGTTATTATATTTTGTTATCTCAAGGCAGCATATTATACAATCTTTGGGCACCATATTTGATGTTTCAGGGCAGCATATTGTACTATCTTGGTGAATATATTAAATTATTGAAGGCAGAAGATTATGCTATCTTTGAACAGTGTATTATGCTAATATATTAGCAAATTATATTAAATGAAGGCAAGATAATATATCTCAAGGCAACAGATTATATCATTGGAGAGCATATCCCATAATCTTAGGATAGTATATGACATATCATGGCACACACTAATATACAATCTCAGGGTAGAATCTCTTGCATTTCATAGGAGAGCATGTAATACAATCTCAGTACAGTATATTACATATCACAGAACAACATATTATACAAACTCAAACCAGCATATTATACAATTACAAAATATGCAATTACAGGCAAGCATAATACAAATCATAAGTCAGGATATTATAGAATCTCATGCCAGCAGTTTATTATAATAGGATCACATATAATGCCATCTCAGGTCAGCAGATCATATGAAAAATATAACATTATATTATGCATCTTAGGTGATCATATTATCTAATATTAGAACAGCATATTTTATTTTTTTGTGAGGAGAATATTATAGTATTTTAAGAAAGTATTTTATGTAATCATAGGACATCATATTATAAAATCATGGCCAGAAAATTATGCCTTTATAGAGGAGATTATATTGACATAAGACATTATATCATGCTTTCTGATATCACAGGGCAGGATATTCCTCTGTTTTAGGATAACATTAAACTATTGGAGGGAAGAGCATTATGCTATCTTTGATCAGTGTATTATGCTACTATAAGTTAGTAAATTATACTAAATTAGGGCAGGATAATATGATATCTCAGGTCAACAGGTAATGATATCATTGGACAGCATATTATATAATCTCAGGACAGCATATTACATATCATAGGACAACACATTATACAATCACAGACTAGTATATTACAAATCCTAAAACAGTATATTATAGTGTCTGAAGGAAGCATATCATATAACAGCTCAGAGCTTATCACACAATTGCAGGGCAGCAAATTATGCTATGTTTGGTCAAGATTTTAAACTGTTTAAGGGCACAATACTATGCTATCTTTAAGGAATGTTATGGTAGTATAAATTTGCAGAGCATAGGTGAATAGTTCATAAGATATTAAAATAGAACATTATGCTATCTTAGGTCAACATATGAAGGAATTTAAGGGCAGAATATTATGCTATCTTGGAGAGGTATCTTATGCTAGTTTAAATTGGCATATTTTACTCAATTAGGGCCAGATAATATAATATGAGGCTACCGGGATTATGGATTCATGGGGCAGGATATGAAACACTCTCAGGCCAGCATCTTATATATCATAAGACCGCATTTCATACAATCTCAGGCCAGCAGATTATGAGATTTTAAGACAGTACATTATGCTATTTTAGGTCAACATAAAAAAAGAATTTAAGGGCAGAATATTGTGCTAGCTTTGAGTAGTATGTTATGCTAATATAAATTAACAAGTTATACTAAATTAAGGCAGGATAATATAACATATAGGACACTATATTATACAATCTCAAAACAGCATATTACAAATCATAGAAAAGTGCATTATGAAACATCAGGACAGTATATAATATATCATAGGTAGCATATTATATAAACTCAAGTCAGCAAATGATAATGTTAACAGCATATGATAGGATAGCAAGCTAAGACTGGCATATTAGGTATCATAAAAAGCCATAATCTCTAATCTCAGAACAGATCATAACAAATTATAAAATAATATATTATAGCATCTAAGGGGAAATATTATATATCATGGGACAACATATTATACAATCTCAGGCCAGTGTATTACATATCATCGGATGGCATATTATAGAGTCCTATGCTATCATGCTGTATATTTTAGGACAGCATTTTACACAATCTCTGAACAGCACATTAAGCAATCTCAGACCAGCATATTCCATATTATAGGAGAGTAAACTATACAATCTCAGGAGAGCCTATCACATATCATAGGACAAGATATTATTCAATATCAGGACACTATATTACATATCACAGAACAGTTTGTAATACAATCTCAGATCAAAAGATCATGTGAAATTAAGACAGTATATTATGCTATCCTCGGTCAACATATGAATGAATTCAAGGGCAAAATATTATGCTATCTTTAAGCAGTATCTTATGCTAGTAAAACTTGGCATATTTTACTAAAGAAGAGCAGGATGTTATATCTGAGGGCACAGAATTATGGATCCATGGGACAGGATATGAAATAATCTCAGGCCAGAATATTGCATATCATAACACACAGTATACTGTACAATTTCAGGACAGTATATTGCATATTATACAATCAAAGGTCAGCAGATCATGAGGTTTTATTTTGTTCTGGGGGGAGTCGCAAGGCAAACGGGGTTCAGTGGCTTGCCCGATGCCACACAGCTAGGTAATTATTAAATGTCTGAGACCGGATTTGAACCCAGGTCCTCCTGACTTCAGGGATGGTGCTTTATCCACTATGCCACTTAGCCTCCCCTGATCATGAGATATTAAGACAGGATATTATGGTATTTGGGGTGATCATATTATATCATATCAGGGCAACATATCTTACTATTTTAGATTATAATATTTTAAAAAGAATATTATGTTAATGTAGGACATAATACTGTACTATCATAGGGCAGCATATGATTTTTAATGCAGGAGATTATACTGACTGAAGTCATTATATCTTGCTATTTCAAGGCAGCATATTATGCAATCTCTGGGCATCATATTATACTATGTTAGGTCAACATATTAAAAGATTTAAGGGCACAATACTATGCTATCTCTTAGGAATGTGTTATGCTAATGACAGTTTGTCTGGTTTTTTTTGGGGGGGGGTTGTAAGGCAATCGGGTTAAGTGACTTGCCCAAGGTCACAAAGCTAGGTGATTATTAAATGTCTGAGGCTGGATTTGAACTCAGGTCCTCCTGACTCTATCCACTGTGCTACCTAGTTGCCCCTTTAGTACAAGTTAACAAATTACATATCATAGGCCAGAAGATCAGGAGATATTAAGACAATATATGATACTATCTTAGGTCAACATAGGAAAGAATTTAAGGGCAGAATATTATGTTATCTTTGAGCAGTATGTTATGCCAGTTTAAATGGATATATATTTACTCAATTAGGATAATATAATATCTTAGAGCAACAGGTAATGATACCATAGGACAGAATATCATACAATCACAGGAAAGCTATGTCACCATAATATACAGTCTCAGGACAGTATATCACAAATCATAGAACAGCGTATTATAAGATCTCAGGGCAGCATATATATCACAGGACATCTTATTCTATTATGTCAGGTCAGCATATGACATATCATAAAATGGCATATTATAGTATCTCGGGGCAGTATGTTATATATCATAGGACAGCATGCCATGTAATCTCAGAATAGCATAATATATATATATACATATACATATATATGTGTGTGTATATATGTATATATATATATATATATATATATATATATATATATATATATATATATATATTAGGATGGTATATTATAAAATCTTGGGCCAGCATATCACATATCATATGAAAACATTTTATACATTCTCAGGATAGCATATTACATATCATAGGGTAGCATGTTACAGAATCTTGGACCAGTATTCTACATATCAAATGAAAGCATTTTATACAATCTCAGGGCAGCATACCATGTGTTATTAAGATAGTATATTATTCTATCTTGCATGATCATGGTAAACCATATCAAGGCATATGAAAACATTTTAGGAAAGAATATCACGTTAACTTTGGACATTATTTTATACTGTGATGAGATATCATACTATCTCAAGGAAGGATATACTATCTCTAATCACCAAATTATAATATCTCAGGGAAGCATATTATACTATGTTAGGTCAACATATTAAACAATTTAAGAGCCCATTACTATGCTACCTTTGAGAAGCATATTACACTAGTATAAGTTAGCAAATTACATATCATAGACCAGCTGATCATGCGATATCAGGGCAGTATATCATGCTATCTTAGCTCAACATATGAAGAAATTTAAGGGCAGAATATTATGCTATCTTGGAGCAGTATCTTATACTAGAATAAACTGACCTAATTTACTAATGAGGGCAGGGTAATATAATATCCAAGGGCACAGAATTATGGATTCATGGGGCAGCCTATGAAACAATCTCAGTTTTATTACATATCATAGGTCAGCATATCACAGAACCACAGACCAGCAGATCATTAGACATAAAGACAGTATATTATGGTATCTTATCTGATTATATTATACAATATCAGGGCAGCATATTTTACTATTCAGGGTAGCAAATTATAATGACTTTAAGAAGCATATTAATATTAACTTAGGATATCTGGGGCAGCATATTATGATTTTTAAAGGCAGATTGTTATATTGACATAAGACAATGTATTATTGTAGCTCTAGGCAGGATATTATACTATCTCTGATCTCCATATTATGATAGCTCAGGGCAGCATACTATACTTTCTTTGCTGATAATATTAAACTTTTGAAGTGCAGAACATTATTCTGTCTTTGAGCAGTATATCATGCTACTACAAGTTAGCAAATTATACTAAGTTATTGCAGAATAATATAAAACACATGGCAACAGATTATGATATCTTAGAATAGTATGTTTCACAATCTTAAGACAGCTTATTACATATTAAAGACAGTATAGTATACAATCTCTGGAAAGCATGCTATGTGATCTTTAAACACTATATTATGCTGTCATCAGGGCAGCATTTTTTTTTTTACTGTTTCAGGATACTATAATATTTT
Source organism: Macrotis lagotis (assembly GCF_037893015.1). Lineage (NCBI taxonomy): Eukaryota > Metazoa > Chordata > Mammalia > Peramelemorphia > Peramelidae > Macrotis > Macrotis lagotis. The sequence goes on from NC_133666.1 coordinate 16,700,570, forward strand.
AAGAAAGCATATTCTGTTAATTTAGAAGATGATATTATACTATTGTGGGGCAGTATATGATTTTAGGGCAGATTGTTATATTAACATAAAACAATATATTATACTAACTCTTGGCAGGATGTTATATAATCTTTGTTCACCATATGATATTTCAGAGCAGCATATTATACTATCTTGGATCAAGACATTAAGTTGTTTAAGGGCAGAATACTATGCAACGTGGAGCACTATATTCTATTAGTATAAATTAGCCTATTATACTAAATTGGGGCAATATAATATAATACCTTGGGTTAAAGGACTATGGAATCATGGGGCAGCATATTAAACAATCTCAGGGCAGCATTTTACTTATCATAGGACAGCACATCAGATAATCACCAAATCAACAGATTATGCAATATTAAGACAGTATATTATGCTATCTTAGGTGATCATGTTACACCATTTCAGGGCAGTATGTATTACTATTTCAGG